>NW_015505769.1:1166071-1180021 GCF_001515645.1 Sinocyclocheilus grahami | reverse complement strand
TATGTGTATTTATCTATTTATTCTCCATTTTTAATAATTGTATGTATTTGTGATGTATGTATTTATAATGGATTTATTTACATATCGGTTATTTAAATTTTTTTAATTTATTTTTACATACATTTTCTATATATTTAGTTATTTTTTTCTCTCCAAAAAACCTACTGTATGTCTTCTGAAAACTTGAACTTCTTGACTTTTTTTTTTTTTTTTGTTATTACGAAGCTTGACAACACCAGTCTCTATTTATTGCATTGAAAAAAGCATCGTAAATATTCTCCCTAACATCTCTTCTTGTTCCACTACAAAAATAAATTCATATAGTTTTGGAACGACCTGAGGCTGTGTAAATGATGACAGATATTTTATCTTCAAACTAACTATTCATTTAATTAGGTTACTGTGTTTTTGAACAACCCAAGTTGAATAAATAATAGCGGCAGGGGTTTTTACTGACATAATATAAGATTACAACATAAGCTAAATTAGGAGTCTTTTTCCTGTATATCATTCTGACTCTTTCCTCAATTGTCCACTAGTGGGCACTCATACTACACTATGCCATCATGCAGAAACACAGCTGTTGCATCTCTCCTCTCCTGCATTAAAGCCGCAGGCTGTGTTGCTACGCAGAGCCCTGTGGAGACTCAGTCGTAACCCGACTCACTCATCAGAGCGACAGGGAGAGAAAATGTCAGCCCGCTCAAGGTTGGTGAGGTGGCGGCGTAATTAATTAATGTTTTGATTTGGTGGCGTTTCACTTTGGCGCAGCGCGAGAGAGTGGCATTTAAAAGGGGAGATATTAATGAATGCAGCGCTGTCGTTAAAGCCATCATATTGGGGATATTAATGAAAAGAGAGGAGGAGGGCATACTGACACTGAGGAGGAAGAGCGGAGAGAGGAAATGACACACCGAGAGAGTTTTGAGTGCGGGCACACAGGTGAAGATGGCGCGCTCTTTATTCTTCATTTCTGCAAAACCCAACATCTCAAAGACACATCCGGCGGAACATTTGCTGCGCGGTGTGTAAATATCAATGTCTGTAAAGTCTTCCTCAGTCAGGTTCATCCGCTAGCTTACGCCTCATGTCTCATTTCTCAAGGCCATATCTGTGTGTTCGAGCCCTGGGCTGAATTCATCTCCTGATGTGCTCGTCACAAGAACTGACAAGCCTGTTTGAGGCATCATGGGATGGAAAAAACTCTTCAGAATTGACGTTTTTGTCTTCTTTTCTTCCCGCTTGTGGACGCCCGGCCTCACGTTTCTCCTTCCGAGCTGCCTCCGCTATCTATTCCCATCCAGCGTTTGCTGAAATGTCTCCAAGCTCTTCCGCAGTCTCAATTACCAGTGATGGCAATCTGCTCGTGCAACCAGAGGCTGCTGCAGGTGGCTCGCCCCCGGGGAACAATATGGAGGAGGCAGGCTGTGTGGCAGAAACGATTCTGTGAGAGCTAAATGCCTACGCAGGTCCAGAGATATTGGAGATGTGTAATGCAGAGGGAAGTTACAGTTTTGTCATGAAATATTCCTTGATTCTGCTTGTTTTGCACTGACATTTTCACAAAGAACCCGATCCAGCTGTGTGGTATTGTTTAAAATTAGTGATGCACTGAGCCAAAGTTCTGGAGGGCTGAAAATAACGAGCATTTACCGCCATTGACCGGAATTGTCTCCAATGGTGTGTGTTTTGACTCTGTTTATTGTCTATTTTGTGCACACAATGTGGATAAACTATGACGGCTTAGCATTTCAGCTGTGTGGACGCTATAGGACTGAGTTGACAATATTGATTTCTCATTTTTAATCAATCTTCATTTTGTTGAACCAAGATATTTTACTCTATGCTGTTTTCAGCTGATGCCCATAAACCAATTTCCAAATTCAGTGAATTTTTAAACAAAATTTGAACAGTAAAGTTTGTTTTGGCACTCTTTAATATGGGGTGACAAGTTACTTGTAAGTCTCTGCAAGTTACACGTGAACCGTTCGGGATAGTTCAGAATAAAAATTCTGTCGTCATTCACTCCTGTCATCATAACGTGTATGAGTTTGTTTCTTCTGCTGAACAGAAAAGATCCACTCCACATAACTATATATAATACATCACATTCAAATCTGTGATTGAGTCACATCACATAGACTTTCTACTTTCAGCCTGGGCGGAAACAATTGCTTGTTGTAATTTGTCATGCATCCTGGTTAGGATAAAGTGTTAAGAACAGTAATGGGATAGTTAAACCAAAAATTTACATTGTCATCATTTACTAACCCTTGTGTTGTTCCAAACATGAAACTTTGTGTCCAACTCATGACCTTAGTACGTTTAGTTCTACTGTATGTTGTACCACTGAGATACTGGGAATAGCAGATGTGCCTTTAAAAACATTATCAGCTCCGTGGACATGTTTCAGTTTGAAAAATGCAGTAAATTGTAACATAAACCTGATGAAAAAGTTATAATAGTCATTTTGCAAAGACTAGACAATACAATATATATATATACAGTGGGTACGGAAAGTATTCAGACCCCCTTAAATTTTTCACTCTTTGTTATATTGCAGCCATTTGCTAAAATAATTTACGTTTTTTTTTTTTCCTCATTAATGTACACACAGCACCCCATATTGACAGAAAAACACAGAATTGTTGACATTTTTGCAGATTTATTAAAAAAGAAAAACTGAAATATCACATGGTCCTAAGTATTCAGACCCTTTGCTCAGTATTTAGTAGAAGCACCCTTTTGATCTAATACAGCCATGAGTCTTTTTGGGAAATATGCAACAAGTTTTTCACACCTGGATTTGGGGATCCTCTGCCATTCCTCCTTGCAGATCCTCTCCAGTTCTGTCAGGTTGGATGGTAGACTGCGGAGTCTCCAGGCCAGGACCAGCAGACCGAAGGACAGCTTCATCCATCAAGCTGTCAGGAAGCTGAACTCCCTCCCGACCTTGCCCCCCCTCCCCTCTTTTGCCCCACGCACCACTGAACTCTGACCCTCTGATGGAATCTCCCACTCCCAAATACACACACACGGTCACTTTAATCAGTCGAAATAAGCTCTTTTGCACTACAAATCATTGTTTTTTGCACTACAATCATTATATCTGCACTGTTTTACTTTTACTGGTTTGCACTCTATCTGCCATATGCCTTGTGCTTTATATATATATATATTTTTTTACATTTTACCTTATTTGTATATTTGTATAGTTGTATTTTGTATTTTGTATTTAATCTGTTCCTATCTGTATTTATGTTATCTGTATGCACCAATGGTCTGAGAGTAATGCAATTTCAATTCTCTGTGTGTATGTGCTGTACATGTGGAAGAATTGACAATAAAGCAGACTTGACTTGACTTAAGTCCACCTCTGAATGGCTCAAGAAAAACTTAATTAAGGTTTTGGAGTGGCCAAATCAAAGTCTGGACTTAAATCCGATTGGGATGCTTAAACAGTCCATTCATGCTCGAAAACCCTCCAATGTGGCTGAATTAAAACAATTCTACAAAGAAGAGTGGGCCAAAATTCCTCCACAGCAATGTGAAAGACTCATTGTCAGTTATCGCAAACACTTGATTGCAGTTGTTGCTGCAAAGCGTGGCACAACCAGTTTTTTTTTCCACAGCTTTTTTCCCTTAATAAAATAAATAATAATTTAAAAACTGCATTTTGTATTTACTTGCATTATCTTTGTGTAATATTAAAATTTGTTTGATGATCTGAATCTTTTAAGTGTGACAAATATGCAAAAAATTAAAAAAACAGGAAGGGTGCCAGCACTTTTTCACACCACTGTATATATTTAATTTTTTCATTTAAAAGAGAGCTTTTTAAGAACCTTCCAAATCCAATTTTATATGGTTTCCCAGATAAACCGGTTTTGTAATCAGGCTCTGAGGTTGGAATCAAAAAATCTGTTTCTGTTCGGTTTCTTTTGGGCAGAGATAAATGCAATATCTGTATTGTTTTTCTTCTATTAGATGTAAATTGCTCAGAAACTATAAAGATATCCTTTTTAAAGACCGATATTTCTTATCTGCCCTTGACAGACCCTCTAAATTTAATTTCCCTGCATTCTACAAAAAAAGTCCAGCATGTTGATGCCATTGGAATGCATTTCTTCTCTGTTTTCCCATGTTCTTGAAAGCCCACATCGCACTGCTTGCCATTACAAATTTGAACCCTCTTTCGGTCGCAATCAATTCCATTCTTCTGTGCATTATTGCTCCAGAGTAGGAGACAGGAATGCAGAGATCTCATTAGACTAAAACAAAGTTATGCATTTCTCTGCCTGGTGTAACGATCCACAGCAATCTGTGAGTGCTAAAGACAAGACTTTGACCGTAATGGTACTCAAAATGGGAAGAAAGTGTGAGCAGGAATCTCAGAGAGCAGGTCTGTCTTTGATTTATTGAATGCTCCCCCTTGGAAACTCTTGGAAGACAGCATTAAAGCGGGCAAATGGAATTACATTTTTAAATTTAGTCACCCTCCCTCCAAGGATGTTATATTGAAAATCCCTATACTAAGCGGCATGGTTCGGACACACTCTTTGAAGAATTTTGAGAATTAGGAGACAATTCTCAGTAATCAAATTTAATTTTATATAATACGAGGGCACTTTCCAAAGCCTCAAGTTATTTTTAACGACAGGACACATAAAGTGACTCTTCACTGAGTGGCTTGGGGAAAAAATAAAAAATTAATTACACATTTCTTCACCCACAATCTTGTAATTGGCTTGTCATCATAAACATTGGCATATTTGGCCTTAAGGGCTTTGAGTAAGAACAAGATGAGAATTATATGTGTATGATTGTGTATATATGCACACAAATACAACTGACCACTGATATATCCTTTAGTATGTACTATAGAAATCCTAGAGTATTGGTAACACAGAACCGCATTCAATCACATTCCACTCCAATGACCTGGCCAATTCTTCACCATTACTTTGGCTATTGGCAGGCGTTCTGAACCTTTGGTTTGATAACCAGACGTATAAATTTCAATCCCTCTAGCTTTGGAGACAATTTAAAGGCTCATTTATTTATATATTTATATATTTGACAATAAGATATATATCCCCAACCCCCCGAATGTTGGACATTTCGGGCTTTTTGCTGTTTTAGAATATATATGCATCCTCTGAGCAGATATGAAAAATGTAAATCTCATAATAATTCGGATTTAGTATCATACAAATTTGATTTTATGAATTTTCCCTGCGTTTTATAAAAGCAAACGGACATTATCTGCCAGTCATCTGTGTTTACTGTATTTGAATTACCGTTTCATAAGTTTTAATTCCATAAATATGCATATTTCTGATTAGATTAAAACAGTGCTGGGATGGGGAAAGTACTATTGTTATGGATTCAGATGTCTTTAAGATTCTGAGAGAATGTCTGCTGATTCCTGTTTTTATGCATATGTATATAAATCTGTATACTAAGCTTAAGCATGCAAACAAAGACAACAAAGCCATTTGGGAGGCATGCTCAAGAAAACAAACTCCATAGCTCTGTTCCAAAACCTAGTCAGCTTTTTAATGCACCAAAGTTATCAAGACTAAACTAAAGGCTGTTATGAAAGGTTCTTACTTCTAAGATGTCTTCTTTTGGTCAAAATCTAGGGCAGCATCATGCACATCCTTCACAGAAAAGGTGATCTCATAATCCATTGCTTCAGAAAGGTTAATGTGATTTTAGATTCATTTAGTTACTTTTCTGTGTTTAATGAAATTTAAATTAAATCTAATTAAAAGTGACAAGTTTGCACAATTTTTGAATGTATTTTTATGATTTGACTGTCTCATCATTAGTTTACCAGCATGCTTAAAGTGCCCCTATTATGCCATTTCCAATATTGCTTTTCATGCATTTTGTAATGTAGCTGTATGTAAATGTAAACAATCTGCAAAGTTATAAAGCCGGAAGTGCGCAATAAATAAAGTTATTGTCTCCCAAAAGAAAGAATCACCTCTATACAGTTTAAACTAGTCGTTAGTAATTTGAATCCCACTTCTGTTACGCCTACACGTCACAGGTTAACATTTGCATAATTTCCGCCTATATTCTACGTTGGCTGGCCGCGAACAATTTGACCCTGCCCTCAAACACATCGTTTTACTGACGACTGCTTCTCTAATCTCGGGAGTTCAACGCAGGATTCACAAAACGCTTGCTCTTGAAAGATGTCTCAGTACTCCACTGAATCACAGCCTGTATGATAAATAATAGATGTTTATATTTTCTATCAAGCGAACTATGTCAATGGGTGTATCGTTTCCGAAGCGTGCTGTACACGGCAGACCAATCACAACAGACTGGGCCATCTGACCAATCAGAGCAGAGTAGGCTCATGGAAAGTAGGGGTTTAGAGAGAGTGAATCTTAGAACTGCTTCGAACGAATCGGTTGAGAATCACTGGAAAATTAGGTGATATTAAATGCATATTTTCAGAAAACTAAAGTGTTTTTTTGACCTTGCATGCATGTAACCCTATAGGAGAATCCCACAACAATATCAAGAACCTTAAAAATTGCATAATAGGGGCACTTTAACATCTTGCTATTTTGTGTGATGTGTTTGCGTCTAGAAAGAAAGAAAGAAAAACATTAAATCTTAAACAAGCCTGAGATGGTTTTTACTGCTTTCTGGTTTTAGCTTGCTGCTGTTTGACCAGCTGACGTGCCCTAAAATCCTCTAAAAACAACCAAAAGGCTGACGTGGCTGAGAGACTAAAATGTGTTAGCCATGCAGACTTTTTTTTTTCAGCAGAGTTGGAACACGGTAACCATTTTCTAGCTGGTCATGAGCTCTAGATCATATTGGACCAACAACAACCATCTATCAGCTTGTTATACTATCTTAAGGAGGTCAAACTGTTTTTTGGAACATGGTATCGTTGGCTTATAAGAAACTTGAAAACCTGTTACCGTTTTCTAAAACAGTGGGATTTTCCAGCAAAGTTAGAGGACGGCTGCAATGTATGCAATACAAATATATTAGTATGTAAATTAAGATTGTTTTTCTTTGTAAGCAGAGAGGATGATGAATGGTATTTTTGTACATATGTGTTTTCACTCGGCGTGAGGTAAAACAACAAATTAAATCACACACTTTGAAAGATGGGCCAAAGTCGTATATCTAGAGACCTGAGTAATATAGAGTCGTGATGGTGGACTATTTGGACTCGGGCCAGTATGAAACCACCCTTGAACTCACAAAGAAATGGCTGCCAGTAACATCCTATCATCATGCCAATGAGTTTTGTATGGGCAAGAGCCAAAGCAAATCCTGTTTTCCTATGGATATATTACTCTTTTATTGTTTTAACATGCCTTTTTACTTTTGTTGTAATGTGTAGGTCTTTGCTTCCACCAGTTCTTTTGAACTGTAATTTGAGATTTAAAGATGTGTGAACCCAACAGTCACCCATTGCAGTCACATGTGTTGACACTGTTTATTTGAAGCTCTTTTGAAGGTTAATTAAGCCCTGACTTGCATAAACAGTTTGGCTCTCAGCTCATTTCACTCTTTCTAATGTTGATATGGTGCTAAATATTCCAACATGATGGCAATATTCAACCTTGTCAAGCAATTCTATGAATGAGGGTCATTAGTTAATTGTAATTATATGACCGGGTCACTCTGGCAGCATAACCCTTTAATGAAGCTTTAATTACGGTTATGCATGTATTTAAATACCAATGCTAGATAGTGTGGTTTCTTAGCTATAGACTAAAGAGTGAAATATATTGATGAGGCATGTTTATATCATACATTATTGCTTTTTTTATCATGGGTTATATTGAAAAAATTTTTTCTGAGGAACATGTCTCATAATTACAATGCATGACAGTGTAAGCCGAGCTGTACAGATGTGCTTTACTAAACCCTAACCCTAACCACAATAAATAAAAGCAGGCTGCATCACTGTTTCTGCACATATTGTCTTGTGGTTTGTGAAAACTAATCAAGGTTTGTTTTAGGACATATATTGATGCCTCAGAGTTTGGTCTTCAACAAAAGCGAAAAGATCAATCTTTCTAAATCGCCTTCTCGTTGCACATTGAGTGGAACAAATAGTACACATTACTGGTGATAAAATAGACAATGCCATGGCGGCCCTCTTCTAAATGCTCCCAAGCCAGCTGTTTTTGCTTCCTGCCGTCAAATGCAACCTTGAAGGGGATCTTATTCCCCTCTTCATAGCTACTTATTTATTTCAATGCAGAAACTGTGTGCCTTTATGCTTGCTTTAGGGTCACAGTGTCAATTCTTTATTTTTACAGCAAAGATTATCTTGGGTTTGTAACCATCACACTGTTGTACCGCTGTGTACGGACCGTGACCTTTGCTTCTTTGTTTTCTGAACAGCAGCCAGTTCCACGTCCAGAGTCGCAGCCTGGAACTCAAGAGGCAATCCTGCAAGACACCAGATCGCCTGGAACTGCTTCAGTCCAACACTTCCAATGAACCGCTGGAGGAACAAAGGCAAGCATCCCGCCTTCATGTTTGTCTCTGGGAAGGCAGCACATGTGGCGGGTTGATAACTGCATGCTTGAGTGTTTGTTTTATTCCAACATGTTCTCATGTGCATTTAGCTGTGTGTGAGGGCTGGCGGAAAAGGTTCCAATTCAGTTAAGGTATGACGTTTTTAATTGGATGAAACAGTAATGCTATTTGTCCAGTGTAGCATTACAAAGAAGAATACAAATCCTGTTCAGGAAACTCAGTTAGTGGTGGAGGGATGACAGATTTTTTTAGGACAAAGCCCAGAAACTAGTTGCATTTTAACACTTCTGGTTCCATCGTGAATGGATATTCGAATGGGTATTTGGATAGATGCCTAAAATAAGGTCTGTGGTGAACACAAGCTCAAGTTATTTTCACTTTTTATTCTGCAACATAAAATACATCCTATCCAGGCTCATTAGAAATACGTGCCTCTATGTACATTTCTGCAAAACTGTAAAAACGTACCTATACGTACGAATCTCCGCAGTTTCCAGTTGAATTGAACACTACAACTCCATCATCCAGCATCCAAAAACTTGTATTCCTCTTCACACAAAGTATGATTTACAGGGGCCAGAGTTTCGATTAAGAAAGCCTTATTTTCGCACAATTCCTTGCACAATGTTGTGTTATGACTTCAAAAACACTTGACAATTCAAACCAGTTCAAACAATTCAAAAACATGCTGCGATAATTGAAAACTGATACTTTTGAACGTTAGCGTCACATATGTATGGGTTTTCTAAATCAGTAGGTGTGTTTGGTAGCTCACGCAATTTCACTTGTGAGGTGAAGCGCTCCGGTACAAATCCCAGCTCAAACCCATATAAGAAGGAATTTAAAATAGCATGGATGCATCAGCGAATGCATTTTATTATCACTTTTGCATTTGGTAACACTATCAGGTAGGTTTAGGGTTAGGATTGGTGTAGTGGGTATGTTATTTTCCAAGACAATTGAGCATGTTCCTGTTAGCGACACTCCCCGGACGTTTGAATTCTGATCCACTGCAATACATACATGAAGCAACGTAATAACGCAGCAATACATGCCTGTACCAGCGTAATAAAAACATGACCATGGTCCCGTATTGAATGCATGTTTTAATGGTACTCACTGGACATTTCTCTTTGAAACTGCCATGAAACATGCAGTAAGGTCAACTACTAATGAGCCTGGGTTGCATACATCAGTGATATTTTTTTAATCTTTTACTTGTCTGTAAAAAAGCTGTTGTTAACAAGTGGCTATATGGGACTACAGAGGTTGCTGGGGACATTAAATGTAAACAGGCAAACTCATCTGCTCACTAATTGGCTTTCTCAAACCTCATTGTGTTTATAATCATGCTCTTGCAAACTATTCTAACTCAAACTTTCAGGGATTTTTATTTATTTTTAATACAGACTGAAAGATTTTAAGAGCTTAATAGTGGTGACCTTGAAGTCATGTGTGGTTCATTTATAGCCTTCGTTTAGCTTTTTAATTCTGGTGAATGTTTTTGGGCTTTAAAATTCATAAAAGTTGTGTTCAAGATTATCATATTGAACCAAAGGTATAAGAATCATAAGCCTTTGTTGGCCACAGAGCTTATTTTCTGCAGTAATACAAAAGCCAATGGAAATGTTTTTTGTCAAGGGAACCAGGGTGACGCTAACTTCCAGAATGGCCTACAATAATACTTCATGTGATTGTTTTTCCTTATAACAGATCAAGTGCATCATCTTTTCCTCTTATTATTTTTAGATAGATCACAATAATGCATGTAACAAGTTCTAAACACCTTCCCGTCAAATTATCAAATGCAGGCGACTTTCATGTTGCAGCAAACGACATTTATCAGAACCTGTGTTTCGTGTTTTAGCGCAGTCTGAGGAATGCAAATGAGGTTCGTCCCCAGATCACTGTGTCTAGTGCAGGCACACCTTATCTCCCACACATCACAAGAAGTGCTGCAAAGCACGGTGCTTTCATTTATTAATTATGCAAGGTGGGCTCCGCATTTGTCAACGCCACCATCAATTACTCCTTGGAAATGATGCCGACGGATGAGGCGACAGCAAAATCAAGGTGCCTGAGTCCTCTGCTGAGGATCATGGGAGGTGACAGGCAGCTCTGCTTTACACTCGCGCAACTTGAAACAGTTGCCAAAGGCGATATGTTCCTCATCACTCCAGTCTTGTCCACATTGGTGGAGGTGTCGGGCGAGCAGGTTGAATCGGGCGTGTTACGCAGGCTGAGAGGTGATTGAGATGATGAGAGTTGGCTTCCAGTGTTAGAATCACTTTACATGGCCTTAAGTACATTTTTATTTGTTGCGTTGTTTGCGACTTGTTGACTTGAAGATCTTGATTAATCGAGACTTACGTTGGATTTAGCATTGCTTTCTGTGCTTCGTCTGCCCAAGTCAAACAAGAAGTGCTGCAAAGCACGGTGCTTTCATTTATTAATTATGCAAGGTGGGCTCCGCATTTGTCAACGCCACCATCAATTACTCCTTGGAAATGATGCCGACGGATGAGGCGACAGCAAAATCAAGGTGCCTGAGTCCTCTGCTGAGGATCATGGGAGGTGACAGGCAGCTCTGCTTTACACTCACGCAACTTGAAACAGTTGCCAAAGGCGATATGTTCCTCATCACTCCAGTCTTGTCCACATTGGTGGAGGTGTCGGGCGAGCAGGTTGAATCGGGCGTGTTACGCAGGCTGAGCAAGTTGGCTTCCAGTGTTAGAATCACTTTACATGGCCTTAAGTACATTTTTATTTGTTGCGTTGTTTGCGACTTGTTGACTTGAAGATCTTGATTAATCGAGACTTACGTTGGATTTAGCATTGCTTTCTGTGCTTCGTCTGCCCAAGTCATTACACGTACTGTAGGTTCCTGGGCATAATGTAAAAACAGCTAAACATAAACCAGATCAGGATGAGGAAAACATCTTTGTCATTGCATGATGCTTTATTAAAGTAACAAGATTTGCTTTATGCAGGCTAGCGTAACTTTTAAAAAAATATCCTGAAAGGGTGTCATTAAGGTAAAATGCTGTTCACAATTCATTTTACTGAGTGTGTCCGAGTGAAATAGGATGAAGGGAAAGATTTTATACATCAGAACTTGTCTGGATAGTGTATAAGGATGTTATAGTGTATTTCAGAATGGATCTTGATGGTTAGAAGGGAGGGGTTGAAAATTAAACTAAAAGTAAAGTTATTTCAGAGGGGAGTGAAAAGTGTTACATTTTAATGAAAGAGTTTGAAGATTACAGCACAACTTTTATAAATGCTTTCCGATTTATTTATTTATTTTCCCCAAAATGGCATCTTTAATGTGACCATGAAATGGCCTTTCAAATCTCATTTGGCTTTTGTGATATGATACATTTTTGAGTGAAACTGTACGCTGTTACAATGTTAAATATGTGGGACATTATTTTATTGGGAAATCAATTATTGCATTTTGATTAGATCCTGCAAGATGGGGTTTGCCAACACAATCGCATGGCAATTCAAAACTGTTTTTTGTTTGAATTCGCACAATCTCAATCATACGATCTGCTTAGGCCCCAGTGACTTATGTTTAGGGGTAGACTTTCATACTTCCCATGAGATTGGGTTGGTGTTTCATACCAGAAGGGAGTCACATGGTCAGATGGTGGTGAAAAAGTAGAGAAAATAAATATTTTTAATTTTATCTGAAAAGTAACATTGTTTCTGAATAGTTCCAAAATGTATCAGATTTCGATGAGAAATTGTAAAAATATTTTTTTTTTTTACATTTTCAAAATGGCATCTTTAAAATCACAGAGAAACTGTGTCTACTGGCCATTTTGCTTCTGTAATTTGACATTTCTGAGTGCAACAGGATATTCAATGTTAAATATGTAACACGGAAATTCATTTTATCCATTGGATTTTGATTAGATTGTGCAAGTGGAAATGTTATACCATAATATAAAGGAGAGGAAGGGTTGAAGAGGTTTGTTTGTGCAAAGTACAACCAGAAATATAAAGGGTAAATTGTGGATTTTACTGTAGCATTCTATTCCAAAACCATTTTACCGCCATAATGTGTGTGTGTGCAACTGGGTATTAAACGAGAAAAATGTAGGGTGGGACTTCTTGAGAAAAATGTTGACGTCAGCCTGAAAAGGAAAGTTGTTTCAAAGGCCCAGCAATGCCATTTTGATGAAGGACTACACAGACTAGTATTCTTTATTTGGAATTACTTCCGTATGGTGTAAAATAACACCAGCAATGTGTTTTAAGAAATAAAATTAAGTCCATTTTAGTTTCAAGATGACTTGAACACAAGTGTCTTGCTAGAGAAACAGTTAAAATGCACAGAGAAAATTATTTTACACATTTGCGTCTTTCCTGAATAATTACGTGTGCCATGACGGGGAGGGGAATTAGACGGCGGCGCTTAGGGAGAAACAATGATGGAGGCTAACAAGGTCAAGACCTCATCATGGTAATAAGACATGAAAGAATCTGTTTAACACACAGCCCAGACAGGCTCTAATTCCTGCCTTCTTTCCTTAAAGAGGCTGCGAATGTCTGAAAAATGTCATCCTTGCCACCTCATTAGTGCTTTGGCCATGCAGGCTGAGTTCCTACATTATGTCCAAACGCTCAGGGTGCGAAAGAGCTTTTGGTGATTATTTATGCGTGACAAGTTGAAATGTGAAGGCGTGCGCACACTCTTGCGCAGAAAGAGGGAGAGAGAGAAACGAGAAGGACAGGAAAAGAAGCTGCAAGGAGAACACACTGTTTCTTTAGATGGGCATGTCAGCATCGGGCTGTGGAACTATAACTCAAACTTACTGATTATTCAGAGGATGTTGCTCAGCAGTGTCCAAGGACGGAGTCCTGTCGGGTGCCTCAGGAAAGAGCGGGAGGAGTGAGGCGGTGACTTAATGAAGGAATCAAAGGCCTCTATTACGTTAGGCCTTTCCAAAGAGTGAATATTGAGGAAACTGGGCCATGCTGATCACAATGAGCACTTTCTGCTTTCAGTCTACCTCTGCTTAATGTATTCTCATCACTTCTTTCAGTTTGAAAAGCAGGCATGTAACAGACAGAAAGGCAGACCGCTGCGAGAGGAAATGAAATATATATAAAATAATAATACAATTAATAAATAAATGAAGGAATGACTAAATAATAACAATAATAATAATAAATAATTTGATAATTATGATAATACCAATAATACAAATAATAATATATTCTAAACATTACCGGGGAAAGAAATTAACTTTAGAAGCTAAGTAATGTTGTTGTTGAACATATATCAGTAGATTAAAGTTAGATTTAAGATTGCATATATCTAACAACTAAATGAGGAGTAAAAAAATACCAGTGGGTTATAATAATAATAATAATAATAATAATAATTATATATATATATATATATAT
>NW_015505769.1:1160942-1165808 GCF_001515645.1 Sinocyclocheilus grahami | reverse complement strand
TATATATATATATATATATATATATATATATTTACATTTTGTTTTGTTTCTTTTTTTTTTATTTGGTTGCATAAAATATGTTTTGTATAAAATTAGTGTGGTCTAAAAGTTTTATTCCCAGCTCCTAGTGCGCTAGTTTACACCTTAGTGTGACCAGGTTTAGTTTATATAAACTCTAGGTCAATTTACAGTTGAAAGCAAGTATAAAAGCAATCCAGTGTTCCCAGTCAAACTTGTAGTATGATGCACTTTCTGTAGCTACTTATAACGAAAGAGTTGGGCATTTCACGCTATGTTTAACCCTGGGTTATCGTCATTCTAAAACCAGCTTTTAACCCCATGTTTCACTATTGTAATATTGAATCGGGGTTGACACCGCTTTTTACCTGGGGTTGTAAAAGCCTGCTATGGAGAAGGGTTAGCAGTGCTTTCGTGTTGCGTTAACCCTGCATTGCAGTGCCAAATGTGTACAGTGTAAACCGATATGGTATTAAAACGTTATAGCCAGATGCTTAGCAACCAGCAACCAATCACATGCCTCATATTCACATGCTTAGAATAGTTATAGATATGCTGCACGTTATAAGTCGGTTCAGCGTTTGAGTGGAAAAATGTCAAATGGTGAAGGAAAATGCATGAATTGATGTGAAGAAGAGACTGTTTTATTCTTACCTTTTATAGTCCCATGAAAAGTCAATATTATATTATACAAGTATGTGCAGTGCTAGAGTTGAGAGCTATAGCAATGCTAGTTGAAGTTGGGTCAAGTGAAAATAACATTATAAAGCACTTGTATAACAACATTTATCCAAAACCATACAACATGTTCTGTAAGAGGTGTAAAAAAGAGGAATGAAAAACTTTTATTTAATTATTAATCTTGTACATGTGATAGAGTTAAACAGACTTGTTCCTGTTGAAGGTGGGCATCGTGTGTATCAACAGCACAGGCCATGTGGAAGATTACAGATCTCACACTTAAAGTAAATCTGCACAGCCACCATGGTAAAAAAAAAATAACAATGCACATGATGATGCAAAAAAATAACTTGGACTAAATTTGTCTGTTCTAGGAAAAATAATGTACTGTAATGATGAAGGCCATCTATTGAGAAATCAGCTCTGTTGAAGAGATTTAAAGGTCGTTAAGTTTTTGAACTCATGTAAAAAATAAAAATAAACAAAATAAATACAATGAATGAATGAATGAATGAATAAAAAACTCAAAAAATGTTCTTAGGATATTTTGTAGCCTTTGCATTGCAAATGTTTCTTCAGTTTGGTTCAATGATTAAACGTGGTTGTGTAGCACACATCCTTGAGAATATATCATATCCTGTAGCCATGTATTCAGACAAGTAAAGGCCATTATCTTGAAGAAGTCTTCTGCTAAAATAATAAAAAGGAAAAGTTTCATGTGAGTTTTGTGAAGTGGTCACATGTTTTGATCTGGTCTTATGAATGAGGCTTTTGGAATAGACAAATACCCTCAACTTCCTCCACCAGACACTGTTATTAGAGCATTTAGATTGTAAGGTAGCATGTTCTATGTCTATGATGAATATAATAGCTGTTTGTTAGCCTCAACACAGAATATGTTCACAATACTGCACAGCTTGAGCACCAGATGCTGCATAATAAAATATACAAGGACAAATGTATTAATGCTAAAGTGTGTATTTTTCAATGTAACTATTCAAAAAATCCTTTAGTTTAGTTAATAGGTTAATTAATAGGTTAATTCATACAAACAACTGTTAAAAAGGCATAATAATAATACTAATAACAACAACAATAATAATAGGAATAATAGACTTTTTTAATAAAAGGTTTTCATGCAAATATTTTAATTAAAATAATTTAAAACATTAAAATAATTAAATGTAAGTAAATGTCTTAACTGAAAATAAATTCCCAGGTGGCCATGACTCAAGCTAAATGGATAAATCATTATAATAACATGTTCACAATACTGCACAGCTTGAGCACCAGATGCTGCATAATAAAATATACAAGGACAAATGTATTAATGCTAAAGTGTGTATTTTTCAATGTAACTATTCAAAAAATCCTTTAGTTTAGTTAATAGGTTAATTCATACAAACAACTGTTAAAAAGGCATAATAATAATACTAATAACAACAACAACAACAACAATAATAATAGACTTTTTTAATAAAAGGTTTTCATGCAAATATTTTAATTAAAATAATTTAAAACATTAAAATAATTAAATGTAAGTAAATGTCTTAACTGAAAATAAATTCCCAGGTGGCCATGACTCAAGCTAAATGGATAAATCATTATAATAACACATTTTCTGAGATCTACTCTAAGATTTCTTAAGTTGACTCAACTCAAAGAGTTGTATGCAACTTGGCCTACAACTTATATTATGATCGTTTGGCCATCTATTTCCATTTTGATTTGAACTGTGCTATGCCATTTCCTTTCATATGAAAATGTGTTATATTGCTACTGATGAGACATCCAGACACAAAGAACAAAGACTCTGCTGCTTTTAGCTACTTTTAAGGGTGTTTACACTATGCTTCACTCTTTATAAGAACCATCCAGCACTACAAGTTGCAATGCAAATATTTATGTCTTATACTGTTGACCTTCAAACGTTCAAAACCTCAGCCTTTTTAACATGTAAAGTTCTCAAGCTTATTTTGGCATGAAATCGGTGAAATGCTGTAAACTTCTGTCCACAAAAATGTTATGTGTAGGTGAATGTATAGCAAAAGTGAATTTAGAGCACATTGTGTTGCCAAATGCACATTAAGCTCAGAACGCTTGCTCAGATGGAGTTAGCAGCAGAAAATCAGATCACTGATAGACTTACGCTAATCTTGAATTGAATACCCCAGCGATTAGACCGAACGATCTTTGATTGCTTTCTGTGTATACTCACAATCAGTGGTGTAATGTAACGAAGTAATAATACTTTGTTACAGTACTTAAGTATTTTTTGGGAGTGTTTGTACTTTACTTGAGTTTTTATATTTCAGCCAACTTTTACTTTTACTCCACTACATTTCCTAATTAAAATGTAGACTTTTACTCCGATACATTTCCCCAAAGCATAGTCGTTACTTACAACAAAACAGTCAGAAGTCAGAAGAACACGGACTGCAGAAAAGCAGGTTTGACGAATCAGTGGTCTGGCGTTTGCAAGTTAGACTCCTAAAAAACATCTTTGCTCATGTGCAAACAAATGCGCGCACAACCGCGGATGATTCATTTTCCAAATAGGTTAATTCATACAAACAACTGTTAAAAAGGCATAATAATAATACTAATAACAACAACAACAACAACAATAATAATAGACTTTTTTAATAAAAGGTTTTCATGCAAATATTTTAATTAAAATAATTTAAAACATTAAAATAATTAAATGTAAGTAAATGTCTTAACTGAAAATAAATTCCCAGGTGGCCATGACTCAAGCTAAATGGATAAATCATTATAATAACACATTTTCTGAGATCTACTCTAAGATTTCTTAAGTTGACTCAACTCAAAGAGTTGTATGCAACTTGGCCTACAACTTATATTATGATCGTTTGGCCATCTATTTCCATTTTGATTTGAACTGTGCTATGCCATTTCCTTTCATATGAAAATGTGTTATATTGCTACTGATGAGACATCCAGACACAAAGAACAAAGACTCTGCTGCTTTTAGCTACTTTTAAGGGTGTTTACACTATGCTTCACTCTTTATAAGAACCATCCAGCACTACAAGTTGCAATGCAAATATTTATGTCTTATACTGTTGACCTTCAAACGTTCAAAACCTCAGCCTTTTTAACATGTAAAGTTCTCAAGCTTATTTTGGCATGAAATCGGTGAAATGCTGTAAACTTCTGTCCACAAAAATGTTATGTGTAGGTGAATGTATAGCAAAAGTGAATTTAGAGCACATTGTGTTGCCAAATGCACATTAAGCTCAGAACGCTTGCTCAGATGGAGTTAGCAGCAGAAAATCAGATCACTGATAGACTTACGCTAATCTTGAATTGAATACCCCAGCGATTAGACCGAACGATCTTTGATTGCTTTCTGTGTATACTCACAATCAGTGGTGTAATGTAACGAAGTAATAATACTTTGTTACAGTACTTAAGTATTTTTTGGGAGTGTTTGTACTTTACTTGAGTTTTTATATTTCAGCCAACTTTTACTTTTACTCCACTACATTTCCTAATTAAAATGTAGACTTTTACTCCGATACATTTCCCCAAAGCATAGTCGTTACTTACAACAAAACAGTCAGAAGTCAGAAGAACACGGACTGCAGAAAAGCAGGTTTGACGAATCAGTGGTCTGGCGTTTGCAAGTTAGACTCCTAAAAAACATCTTTGCTCATGTGCAAACAAATGCGCGCACAACCGCGGATGATTCATTTTCCACTCAAGTCGAGTCTGGGGTGTGCGATATACAGCATCGTCTGCGATAATATGGTAAGTGTTGTTGTAATGATGTGCGATCTGACATTATCAAGTAAGCTATATCACCAGATCACTCACAGAGTACACGCACGTTGATTTATGGTCTATTAAAACTCAAAATTCCAGGCATTCTAAATTGTACACGGCAAAAATTATTCTGTATGCTTTATATAATTTAATATAGTTAACTTAATCTATATCACACAAAGAGTACCGTTTGTCTGCAGATATCAGCATGAACACATTTAATAATAATTTTATACAAGTTCAGGAAAACAATAAGTGACTTACATTTTAAACACAATATTGATTGTTTTTGCTCAATTTTGCCAACGAAAATAGTTCCAATCAAAGATCACAGCACTGCTTGGCGTCTCTGAGCAATGGACGGTGTTTACTAATGAA
>NW_015505769.1:1141360-1160008 GCF_001515645.1 Sinocyclocheilus grahami | reverse complement strand
TTTATATAATTTAATATAGTTAACTTAATCTATATCACACAAAGAGTACCGTTTGTCTGCAGATATCAGCATGAACACATTTAATAATAATTTTATACAAGTTCAGGAAAACAATAAGTGACTTACATTTTAAACACAATATTGATTGTTTTTGCTCAATTTTGCCAACGAAAATAGGTCCAAACAAAGATCACAGCACTGTTTTACTTGTTTACTTATTGAATGAATCAGCGTTTTGAACAAATAGGTTGAATAAATGATTCCATGATTCACTCATTAAAACTGAATGAATCAGTTATTTGAATGAATCGGTTGAATCTCAATGACTCACTCGTTAACAGTCACTTGCTGTCACCTACTACTGGCGGTTTTAATTTCACATTTCGACTATTTTTTTCATGTTTTAAATTATTTCAAATATCAGTATTCAATGTTTTATGTTAAAAACAAAACATTAGGCCTATTTATGCATCTGTAACTGCAGGTTAAGTGCATCCATGTCCCCTGACTCCCCTCTGAGATACATAAACTGTGTGAATACATCTAAATGCTAATGTCATTTTCATTGTAAGATATCTGTACTTTTACTTGAGTATAGCTTTCAGGTACTTTATACACCACTGCTCACAATATAGATGGTTTTCTCATCAACTCACAAACCTGCACTACCATTCAGCTACTGGCGGTTTTAATTTCACATTTCGACTATTTTTTTCATGTTTTAAATTATTTCAAATATCAGTATTCAACGTTTTATGTTAAAAACAAAACATTAGGCCTATTTATGCATCTGTAACTGCAGGTTAAGTGCATCCATGTCCCCTGACTCCCCTCTGAGATACATAAACTGTGTGAATACATCTAAATGCTAATGTCATTTTCATTGTAAGATATCTGTACTTTTACTTGAGTATAGATTTCAGGTACTTTATACACCACTGCTCACAATACAGATGGTTTATCAACTCACAAACCTGCACTACCATTCAGGAGCTAAGTGCAAAGCCAAGTTTTTAGCTCATTTTCTCAGAACTAGATGTCTAATTTTAGCATTTAAACAGAGCACTTGTGTAAATTACACCATGTTAATAATTTATTGACATCTTTAGAAGTGCTGAAATGTGTCCTTTATGTGTTTGTCCTCGTCCCTCGACTCCGGGTTGAGATTTTATCAGCATGGATGTGTAATAATATTCTGCCTATTAAGCCTGACTGTGCTTTTGAAATGCCTTTAATTAATGCGTCGGTGTCTCACTTGAAATGCCTTGTTTCTCTTTGTTTCTCCTTGTCCTGGCAATGACACCAGTCTCGAAGCAGCACGATAGCATCGTTTGTGATCGTTCAAGGGGGAAAAACCCAAAGTTTGTCTTTCCTCCGGTCACGTGAGCGCAAGTCCCACCTTTCATCCAGGAAAAATCCAGCAGGCTAGGGAGACAAATGAAGAGAACGTGCTATGCTAAATGGGTTCAAGAGACAGCCACTGTCACCCATTACAAGGTCACAAATGCATTTAAATGCTTCGGAGACGAGAGGGAGGGAGAGAAAGAAAGAAAGAGTGAGAGAGAAAGGGAGGCAAAATTGATTGAACAGTTCCAATGTCCCGCTCTCCTCATTAGATTCATTTCTCAGCCGCCCGAGGTTAATCACCACACACACACTCACCTCACGCTGTTGTTCCAGTTACATCATAATTAGTGCGGTGGGGAAAGCAATCTACAGCTTATGAAGCGATAGCCCCCTCCGTTCCTCCCTCGCCACCATCGGCGTGCACACGCACTCATTCCCAATCGCTATCTCGCAACCTCTCCCCTGAGCTTACTGCATTTTGGGGATTGATTTAATTTCTTAATGACAGCTCTGGTAATGACCCTACGTGTCAGAGCTGCTGGTGTCAGCCTCCAGACGGTGTCTCCAGAATTGAAGAGGAGGACATGGGAAGAGTGAGGGAGGGTGAGAGGGAGGGGTGTGGAAAAGACCTCTGCAGCCTTTGCCTTTCCCAACCAGCAAGGACGGCCAGGTGGTAATTAATAACCTGGTGTGGCACTCTCATAGGTCTGAAAGACCCTAGATCACTATTAGTTTAATCCGACTACGCCACCCTGGTGGAGCGCCAGGGAAATACTACCAATAAGGACACACGGGTACGTTTTACCAATTGAGGGCAAGAAATCAAATGTAGTGAGACGCGAGTATAGATACAAAAAAATGACTATTATACAAGCATCACTAAAATTCCCTCCCATGAAACACACACAATTATAAGAATAATTCTCCAGGGCCAGGCTTAGCGGGAACAGGGCAGGCCGGCTGCAACTCGGGAGGTCATCTAACCTTACCTAAAATTCACACCAAGTCAAACACCACACCATAGAGGGATCGTACCCACACACACACACACACTACCCTGTGAAGCACACGCCACCAACGAAAAGCGGCTAGCCTCCCCTGCTCCACACAGAGTTCCCACTGGCTCCTGGTAAGAAAAAGAAACACATTAACCAAAAATTACAAATAAAAATAAGATAAAAGAAAATAGATACATTTTACAGATATTGGATGTAATGACTCCAGTACTCAGGCCTCCTGACGGCACAAGATGCAGCAGTAATAAACAGCAGTGCCTAAAGGGCACCAGAATATCAAGGCAGTAAATGAAATAAACTTTTACATCAACCCAGTACGATACATTGCACAAAAAACACAAGTGGACTAATAAAGCTGCAAAATAAATGCGTTTAACAAAGAAAGACCAAAGCGTTAAGCTAAATCTACTAAACCCCATGTGCGAGAAAAGAAGAGGCATACTTACGATTAAAAGGTGAACGAAGACCAAATGCAAAGCTATATGGTTACTCCAACAGGTGCCGCAGCTCAATGTACCGGCTAGCATTCACACACACCTGCTTTTAAATCGCTATTACTAAAAGCAATACACAATAAATACCACCATTGGAAGCGATCGAAAAATTGAATATAATTACCGAACGTACCTGCAAGCAAAACTCCGCCATAAACGTGCCGCAATGCCAATACCACCAGCCCCACTTTAATCAAACCATAAATGGAACAGATTAGCCTCGAGCCATTCACAGCAATACCCCATCAATGGAGTCTCATCCTACCTGAACGCAAATAGGAAGGAAAAGGGAAACGCCAGGGAGAGGAGAACCCAGAATCATCAGGGCACCACCACACCCATCAAAATAAGAGTCCTTAAATAGTATGGCCACTTACACCTCATTGGTCTGCCAATCACACCCCAACTGGGGCCAAAAGCAGATAGAATGCTTACCCTGCTACACTGGCATAGTGGGCTAATTTTGCGGTTCAAAGTTTGAACCTAAATGATTGGATCTGTTTGAGTTGAGGGACGGGAATGATCCACAGAGTTAAAGTTTCTTGCAGATGCTAAATCTTATCCCTTAAGTGGTTTGCTGGTCTAATGGCGCATTTCCACTGCATGGTACGACTCGGCTCGGCACGGCCCAGTACGGCACGGCACGGTTCGGCTCAGCATGGTTTGCGTTTCCACTGCAGTTTAGTACCGCTTTAGAGTGGGCGGGATTATTCACATGTCGTTATAGTTGTGCCGCCTCTACTACCATGACTCCTAAAAAAAACATTTTCATTCCGCGTCGCCCTATCAAGCTCTCGCTGGATCCGCTCATCTGCTATCAACGAGAGGAATGTCTGTTCTTCCACAACAGACAACAAAATTTTTTGGTTGTTAAAAAAAGGTGCGCTCGTTCAAAACAGTTGTGTTCGATCCTTCGCTGGCTGTGCTGATTTAAATCTAGCAGTTATTTTGTGTTTGTGTCGCAAGTTCAATGACGCAGGTAGGGATGATTCTCTCCGGCCAATCCGTGATCAGCAGAGTTTACACATCACGTTTTGGTAATGGTACGGTTCACTTGGAACCCCAACCGAGGTGGTACTAAAAAAAGTACCAGGTACTGTACCCGGTGGAAAACCCCCAAAAAGTGAACCATACCGAGCCATACCGTGCCGTACCATGCAGTGGAAAAGCGCCATAATTTAGCTGATCATAAACGGTCTTGTTGGCTACATGTATACTTACATATTTATAAAAGTTAGTGGTCAGTAAGATTATTTTCATGTATAAAAACATTCTTTACTGTCACTTTAGATTAATTTAATGCACCCTTGCTGATTAAAATAAAGAAAGTTATAAAAAATAAATAGATAAATAAAATATTGCTGACCCCATACTTTTGAATGGTACTGCGTTACTTTACAATACAATTTTAGGCTCTATAAAATGAATATTTTCTGCATAATACATTCTAATGCCTTTTCTACATAGTGTGTGAAGAAAAAAAGCTATAAACAACCTATAAATCGGTCTTTATAAAAATGCATACAAATATAAAATACATAGCTGACTTTTATGCTTTGATATGTTTGAGTATTATAATTTTGAAAAAAAAAAATGTTCTGCCTGGAGCCTTTAGTGTGGTTTGTTGATTGGCGGCGGTGCAAAAGTAATTGAGTTTTCTTAGTTTTCTTGCAGATATTAAACCCGCTGCAAATTAATACAACTTAAATCAGCCCAAGTTGGTTTGCTGGTCTTAGCTCACCACCAAAACAATTTCCGATCAGCTAAATATGCACATTTATTTTATCGTTCTGTAGTTTGGGGGCAGTAATATTTTTAAAATGTTTATGAAAGAAGTCATATGCCAAGGCTGTATTTATTAAAAATATCTGTAACACTTTACAATACGGTTCCATTAGTTAATGTTAGTCAATTTATTAATTAAGAACAATGAACAATACATTTATTACATTATTTATTAATCTTTGTTAATGTTAGTTAATGAAAGTACAGTTGTTCATTGTTAGTTCATGTGAATTCACAGAGCATTAACTAATGTTAGCAATCACAACGTTTGATTTTAATAATGCATTAGTAAATGTTGAAATTAACATTAACTATAATTAATAAATGCTGTAGAAGTATTGTTCATGCTTAGTTCATGTTAACTAAAGTAGTTAAATAATGTTAACTGATTAACCTTATTGTAAAGTGTTACCAACATATCAAGAAATTCAGTAAGAAATAGTGATATTGTGAAAATGTTATTGCAGTTTAAAATAACTGTTTTCTATTTGAATATATTTTAAAATGTAATTTATTCCTGTGATCAAAGCTGAATTTTCAGCATCATTACTCCAGTCTTTAGTGTCACATGATCCTTCAGAAATCATTCTGATATTCTTATTTGCTGCTCAAGATACATTTTATTATAAATGTTAAAAGAGTTTTCAATTTAATCTTTAAAAATCTTACTTTTTGGGGAATGCTTTACTCATGTGAAGCCTTGTTGCATCAGCATGTCTGACATATATGCGGTATCATCTCATAATAATGTCTCTGTGTTGCTTACATAAATATTATACTGAAATCCAGTTTGCATAATAATCTAACAACAGCCCCTGAATACAACACGATCACTTCATTAATAATAAACACATCACAAGGTTTCTGCTAATGCACCTTACATGTTTAGTCAGTGGAAACACTTACTCGTATGTAATCAGCCCAATGAATGCATAAACAATGGAGCTACGAATCCAGTCCACCTGTAGCCCTTTGCTCTCAGGCCTTCTTCTTCTTTGAAGGCATATGAAGATTTATTTGTGCATTTTACCTGCACTTGAAAAAGAATCTCAATGCCGTAAAGTCAATTATTGTACATTTTCAGAGCCAGAATATCAAATGGGGAGATATAATTTGTTATGGATAGCTTGAAATTCAACATCATTCTTTGCTTTTATCTTTGTTATAACTGGTTTAGCCTTGAGTCGTGCCCACGGCAAAAAGCACTTCACTACGCTGGTTTCATCAATAAATCAAAAAGCCTCTCATTTATAATTTCTGAGTTAAGAGTTGCAGAGAGTAATGACATACATGCATATTCGTTGTTCCTCTGTGGCATACACAGAAGTCTGATTAGTCTGTGAATAATCGCAATACATTAAGCATTGTGTGTCCTCGTATTGCTAAATGAATATTGCTCATTCTGCATTGTCTGATTTCCACTTCTACAATGTCCATGTATTATCTTAGGCGTATGAAATAATGGTAAAGAAGAAAAAAAAAGACATATTGTTGGATTAGGTAGTAAAAATGGTTCATTTTCTTAATGGACATGGAGTGATCAGCACTGCAGGGCCTTTGCTTCGAGACAGCATAGGGTCAATACTACACGTATTGAATTTGCATTGAGTTTGTAAGTGGAGTTGGCTCAGAGAGTGAATTACTCTGGATTGATGGGAGTCTCGATTGGTTGGGTTTCTCATATTATCTTGCCACTGCTTCAGGAGGTGAAATGGTCAGCTAAAAAGCCCCCCAAAACCTTAATGCACTTCTTCTCACTTTGCTGAAGTGGTGGCCAGAGGTCAACGCACTGCGGTTAATAGTGAGAGATTTTTAAGAGAGCAACTCAGCCAGTCAAAGTTCAGTCTAAACAAGTTTGTTCGCAAATGCATGTGGCGTGTGTTGAATTAATTCAATCCCAGGATCTCAAATCATGCTTTGAAATGTACTACACCAAGGGGTCAAGGTTTGACTTGTTAGTATCAGCAGATAATCTACCCTGCTGATAGATGTCCAAAAAAAAAGCCTTTCTCCATTAATGGCTATTCAAAAGTATGTATTGAATGTATTGAAGCATGCATTGCAATTTTATTGATTGACTGATTTGCAACATATACATTGCAATTGTTATGTTATATTAGATGTTTAAGCAGTGATATATACATTCACACAAAGTACATATACTGCTTACATTAATACACACTTTTTTCACTTCAGCAATTGGAAATTATTATGAGTAAAATAACTCTTAAGTATATTCCCATTCATAATATATATAGGGGAACGTACACACAACACATGCATATACCAGATACAATTATAACTGATTAATTATAGTCTAAAATAAAGAAATGTCTTTATGTGTGTGTGTGTGTTAGTTTGGGTGTGTGTGTGTGTGTGTGTTCATTTGGCCATTTACAGCTCTTTGTGGAATGTGTTTGAAATCAGATTGCAGGATGCTCGTGGGGCTGGTTCTAATCTTACTTGACGGCGAAGAACCATTTGGCAATTTAAAACCCCTATACAACGTAACATCTCTGACCAGAACTGTAATTTATATGCAAATATCAAAAGGCTAAAAGGGGTCTTTTAAGCCATAAACAGTCCAACGCTCATGCATGATCATACGCAGACGCTACAGTACAGACTAACTAAAGTTGAAAAAGTGAAAAAGCATAATAGGACCCCTTTAAAGAAGTCTCTTATAATCATCAAGGCTGCATTTATTTGATCAAAAATACAGAAAAAAACAGAAATCTTGCAAAATGTTAATACAATATAAAATAAGGGTTTCTATTTTAATATCCTTTAAAATATAATTTATTTCTGTGATGCAAAGCTGAATTTCCATCAGTCATTACTCTAGTATTAAGTGTTACATGATCCTTAAGAACTAATTCTAATATGCTGATTTATTATTATTAAATATTATAAATATTTTTTTTTGGAAACTGCAATATGTTTTTTTCAGGATTCTTTGACGAATAAAACGTTTTTTTTTAATTATTCAAAATACAGAATTTATTCAAAATAAAAATAGTTTCTAACAATATAAATATTTGCTATCACTTTTTAACAGTTTAACACATCCTTGCTAAATAAAAGTTTTAATTTCTTTCAAAAGAAGAAAGAATATAAATTTACTGACCCCAAACTTTTGAACTGTAGTGTAGATTGTTAGAAAATATTTATATTTTAAATAAATGCTCTTCTTTTTAACTTTGTTTTCATCAAAGAATCCTGCAAAGAAGTATCACAGATTCCAAAAAAATATTAAGCAGCACAACAGTTTCCAGCACTGATAATAAATCAGCATATTATTATGATTTCTGAAGGATCATGTGACACTGAAGACTGGAGTAATGATGCTGAAAATTCAGCTGCGCATCACAGAAATAAATTAGATTTTAATGCATATTAAAATAGAAAAACGTTATTTTACATCTTAATAATATTTCACAATATTGCATTTTTTCCTGTATTTTTGATCAAATAAATTTTAAAAATCTATTCCAAAAATATTTTGCACTAAACTGCATTTATAAAAAAAGTTGTATTTTATTTTTATTTACCTGACAAAATGAACATATATATATATATTACAAAAAAAATATTAAACAGCTCCTACATCACCACATGTTGTTCAAAATTATCCTCGCTCATCCAAAAACAAACTCCAGCATATTCAGTTGTCAGACACGACTGGAATTTCAAACAAGACTGACTTCTAAAAAAGAGCTTTTTGGCAACAAACCCACCAGATGGGATAACATGTACCCCATGCCCACGGTGAAATATACTGCTGAATCTTTAATGTTCTGGTCCTATTTTTCTGTTGAGGGTCCTGTTCAGATACATGGCATAATGGATTCTGTCAAATACCAACAGATAAGAAAACAGAACATGACTGCCTCATAATCTTATAATGGGCCGTGGTTGTATCTTCCATCAGGACAATGATCCAAAACAAACATCAAAATCAACACACAAATGTGTCACTGAGCATAAAATGAAGTGTCTGCCATGGCCGTCCCATTTCCCTGACCTGAACCCTTTAGAAAATTAGTGGGGTGAAATGAAGAGAAGAAACGCCAACATGGAGCTGTGAATCTGAAGGATCTGGAGAGATTTTGTATGAAGAAATGGTCTCTAATCTCTTGTCAGGTATTCTCCAAACTCATCAGGCATTATAGGAGAAAACTCAGAGCTGTTATCTTGGGAAAAGGATGTTGCAATTGGGTTACAATAACTGTGGCGAACGTGAATTCGAGAAAAAACATTTATTTCATATTGAGATTTTCCCACCACTTTTTAGTGAAGGGCACTGCGTTTTAATATTTTTGCTACAATGTTCACCAAGGCATTTATTTGATCAAAAATACTGTAATATTGTGAAATATTACAATACAATTTCAGTTTTAATATATTTTAAAATGGGTAACACTGACATCATTCAATTATATATTAGTTAACATGAACGAACAATGAACAATAGTTTTACAGAATTTGTTAATATAATCTAATGTTAATTTCAACATTTACTAACATTTTTACGATCAAAAGTTGTATCTGAACTACCATGAACATTCAATTTTTTTATAAAGTAACTGATAAAGGCTAATACATGCTGCAAAAATAATTGTTAGTTTATGTTAATGCACTAACTAAATGAGACCTTATTGTAAAATGTTACCTTAAAATCGAACATTTGAATTCCGGTAATGGCAAAGCTGAATTTGCTTTACTGTCACTTTTAATTAATTTCATGTATCTTTGATGAATAAAAGTATTATTAGTTAGTAATTAGTATGATAAATGTATATTTAAAAAAAACACTTTTGAACAGTAGTGTACTTGCTTTACTTATTGATTTTTTTAGATGTAAAATAAAAATAAAGAAATCATTACAGTATCAATATAACAACCACATATCTAAATGTACAGACATTGGGCCATATTTTAACGATCTAAGTGCATGGTCTAAAGCGCACAGCGCAAGTGTACTTAGAGCACTTAAGTGCGCAAGTGTCTGAATCCACTTTTGCTAGTTTAATGACGGGAAAAACGGTCGGCACGCCGATTCGCTATTTACATGACTGAATTTGCAAGAGCAAAAACTGAGCGCTTCTCCAGAGAGGAAAGGATCTGTTCGTGCACGAGGTTAAAGTGCGCAAGCAGACCATCTACCGGGCAAAATTGTAATCCTTTCATGTTTAATATTTGGCATGTTTGTGCGCTGCAGCGCACCCCTGTGTGTGTAATAAGCAGAGTGTACGTGCATTATTCATGTCTATAGGTGCATATTACTAACACGCTCTTTAATTAACAAAAAAATAAATATTGCGCCATTGACTTTAGACCAGGTTTCAGTTGGTCAAAGGCACACTCTATTTCAGTTGCCTCAAAATAGCAGTTTTCAGACCAGCGCACAAATGGGCGCAAATGCATTTGCTATTTAAACAATGTGGTGCAGGACGTGAAAATGATAATGAAATACATAGTTGGACCTGGACCGGTTAGTGTGGCTTATTGATAAGCTAAAGTCACTGCTATAATTGCAGACAGCCAGTCAGTGTGGTTACATCTGTTTTGGATTCTTTGCAGCTGACGTTAGGATAATCATCTAGGACAAACCAGTCGTTGATAACGACAGGGTCATGTTTCCCTGAGGGCAAGCAGTTAATGCCAAATCCAGTCTGAAAGCCCTAGAGCCTTTGATCCCAGATTCCTTTGAAAGAAAGTGCTGACATTTCTGACCACAGGGCCCTAATCAGATTCAATATTGTAGCACCCGGTCTGTTTACTTATTAAAGCTTGTTTACATAATTGGGGATATCAAAGACTTCGATGGGATACATTAACTAGTCAGAATCTCATTCTGCCAAAGATTTTACACATGAAAGCGCACCGTCATATTAGAGGAGAGGGATAATAACGCAGCCCAATATTTTTGGAAATACTTTGACTAGCTTGAAATGAGGAAGGAAAAAGCAAAATTGAGCACCCAGGAAATGCCATATATTGACACAGATGCTGCAATTAATCAGAGCCTGATGGAACATTGTGTTTTTAAAAAGAAAATTCCTCCACTTTTATTCTATAAGTGGAAGTTTGACCTCAACCAGATGGAATGCTTTTAGCTGGAGAGGTGCATGAGGAAAAATGCATATGCACTGGCAAACACAGCAGATATGAGCTCTGAAGATCAAGTTTTCTGAAAAAAAAGAAAGGAAAAAAACACTACATAAACTTTTCAAAGTTTTGTGGACTAAATAATAAAAGATGCATAGCAGCAGGACATCCCAAGTGCTTTAAATAAACAAGCTTTCATGTTTCTTTCTTTTGCACGGGTGTCTATGAAAATGATTAGGCCCAGAGAGCATGCCCAGTGCCACAGATGTAAATTATTTTTGAAATATTAATATTTTGGTGAAGTCTTAATGTCTTGTTTGCAAATATTATCAAAGTATAAAACTGTGTGAGAGAAGTTTGTAGAAATATGACTAGACAGAGCAAATGATATTAATTCTAATGAGTTTCAGAGTTTGGATTAGATGTGCTAACTGTAGCTGAGCTGGCATTTCATTAATATTGCATAGTGCATTTTTTTCTCCTCTTTGGGAGTAAGAAATGCAAAGGAAGTCCTTGAAACAAACTGTGAGCGGAATGTGTACACAATCCCCAATTAAAAAGAAGGCATTTACAACTGGGTGGGAAAAACTCTTGAGAATTCTGCATTTCTGTATGTGTTACTCCTAAATGTAGTTTGACCTTTAGAACAACACAGTCTTGTGTAGCAAATACTGAATGCAAAGCAATATTTTTATTGACAAGCAGATTTTATTTATTTATGTTTGCTTACTGTTCGTTTAGTGAAATGACCTCTGGAAAAGGGTTTTTAGGCTTGGTGTAAAATTGTAAATTGCTCGTGATCTGTGGTGACGTCACATTCATGTTGCACTGTGGTATATGGAGCTGTCTATAGTGTACATGAACATGAAGTAGATTCACTCCCTCAGTCAAAATTGAAGGGTCGTGGATCTGTCCATATGAACTTCTCTCATCCAGTTCACAAAGTGGAACACACTTCGAAATGGCAGCGGAGATTCCAGAAGGGAAGTGCTTAGGGAGAGTCACCAGTGTGTGTCTAAAAGTAAAGTCAAATGCAGCCCTAGTCTTCCTTAGCCAGACCTTCAGACTGATGGCAGAAGGTCTGGACTCCATTGCAGCTTTCACTGACCAATGACCCCCGCTAGAGGGTATCTAACAGACATATAAAACAACCAATCACTGTTTGTTTTGTCAGTGTTATGTTTAGGGGCATTTTCCCCCCTACAATATACGACTGGCGTGTGAGCAATAAATCATTCATTCAAGAACGCCATCTTCACTCTGTGAACTTCACAAACTTTTGAAAATCTGGTGTTTAGTTGACCTAGATAAACGACCATAACGGCTTTCTTCTTCCATGGGGGGGTTTGGCCTCACAATGGACTGTTAAAAAACACGACACACACGTCTCCCGGAAATCATGTAGAATTCAACCAATCAGATGAGAACCTCAAAACTCCCCATTTTGTGTGCCTCTTGCATCAAACATTCAGTCAATGGTCTGTGAATGTGACGTCTAAGGCTGAGACCAGCTCAGATCCACCTTAGCCATTAGTATCAAAGTATACGGTCATAATTGCTGTGTAAATGCATTCATGCCATCTCTGGGTAGCACTATAATTTACAGTCCTGTTCTGCATGTACATAATATGTACTTGTTATTGCAATTATAATAACTGGGTTATAACTAGCTACAAACCTTGAACCCAACCCTAAACCTAACCCTAACCCATGTTGTTATCTTATATTATCCAGTACTTTCTTAGGTAAGTACACTGTAAGTACAGGTAAGTACACATTCTGTAAAATAAAGTGCAACCCAGCTCTGAGCATTTACAGTCTATGCAAAGATGCCTAAACGCCACCTCAGAAGCGCTTCTGTGCTACTTTCTGTGTAAATTTGGCATTAGTGTGAGTTTGACAAGAGGTTCATTATTTTGGTTACTTTTTGTTAAGTGTGTGGGAAGTAGGACTGAGGATGTGAGCCCCAATGAATAGTAGATTTGCATAGAGATATAGTTGAACAGTTGGATATAATTAAAACTCTCATCAGTATGGAGATGATTAACGATGTATCAAAACCTAAAGTTGCACATCAATTTACATATGCAGTTCACATATGCTCACACAAATGAATACCTCCATAAAATGTGCATACTAAAATGTTCAAATATGTTATTCTTAACTTATTTTGTATTAACAATTCAATGCACAAACACAATTTGTACTTTTTGTGTACTTGTTTCCCATTAAAAATTATGCTAGTTTGTTTTGGTGGGTTTGCAGGGTGTCCTTATATAGTCGCTAAGGCATTTTCAGTGCATTGCTTTGTGGTTAGTAGGGTGTTCTCTGTGATTGTTTGCATTTCCCAAGTCAAAATAAATTATATTTATTATTTAATTATATTTTGCATTTTTTTTGCCCTGATGATAATGTCACATTTTCATGCCCACCATGCTGCTCCCTTCAGCGCTCTCATGTTCCTGCAGCCATGTCTTCTTTCACTGTAGACTTTACCTGACAACATCCTGATCGCAGGGGATTTCAGTGGACGTCAGAGGAAGAAATGCCGAAGCTCTGAAGACTGAAAGGAGTTACAAAAGAGTTTATGAAGAATCAGGTGTCTATCTGTCCACTTTACAAACGTCAGAAATTCAGCACTACTGCCATTACGAGTGGACATCCTACTAAAGCAGCCCAAAGACTCTGCTGAATCCTCTAACAAGCAGACCTACAGTAACTTCCAATGACAGCTGAAGATCTGCAGGCTGTTGTTGCACTTCATAACATCCATATTGTCTCCCAGAAGAAAAAAGAAAAACACCAAACAACTGAGCACATGGGAAGCGTCTGGTCATGTCAGGTTTGCAGAAATCCTTGAGATCTTCACTGGGGATTTGTGAGTTTTTTTTAATTTTATTTATTTTTTTTCCCTCTCGAGGGAAAAGAATGTCGAGACATCTGTCTGATATCAGACTTGACATGTTATTTATTGAGTAAAACTTCCTTTATTAATTATGAAGATCATATGTGAGAAATCATCCATGCGGAAATCCAGATCCTAAAGGGTTCACAACTGTTTTAACACCATGGCTTTAAAATTTGCCCCAAACTCATTATTTTTCACTTAATTTAAAATGTCTCAATGTATCCCATCTGTCATCAAGTTAGCTCGTTTGTGCAAATGACAAAGTATTGATTTAATTATCCTGTAATTCATAAGTGCACACAATTTATGTCTCCTAAAGCGGACAGCTTGAGGAAAACCAGCACTTATCCTGCAGATTTAACATTTCTCCCTAACATGCATGATTGAATTCCATGAGCTCACTTTAACACCCCTTGAGTAACTTGGAATATTTCATTTTTAATCTTTGAGTCAAATCCGAACTATTTAATATAGATATCTGGGACAAAATCCAAAATAAGACTGCTGTAAAATAACAAAACATGAAAAATCTGAATGCTTGTCATTGATTGATTGAATACAGAGAGATATAGATCCGTCTCATTGTGCTTCATTTAATGATGGAGTTATTTCTCTTTAGATAAAATGTGGCAAGTAAATTCAATGTAAATGGCCTAAAATGGATTTTATTTTAGATAAAATTGATGAGAAAAGGAGGAGCAGGCAAAAAATCAATTAAGCCAGCCGACTAAACCCTGATATGATCCAACCAAATTTGAATACCATTGTAGGTCATTAGTTCTTTCTTTAATGCAGAGAAGAAAAAAAAAAGTTGATTTTAAACTGTAGAAATATATATCTGTAAATCTTCTTTAAGAAAATAAGTCACCAAAAAATTAAATGTTGTCTTCATTTATGCACCCCATGCCCTTGTAACCCCCTGTGGTGGTCTGTGAAAAATAGAAATTCTGCTTAACATCTATTTTTAAAGAAGAAGAAAATATTGGATCGGGATCATATAAGAGTGATTAAACGATGTCAGATGAGCCACTTTATATTAAGCGTCTTGAACTACTATGCACTAAAAATGATGCCCTGTATTTTGTACTGTAACTTAATAATTTGATACAATGCTCTTATTGTGTACATTGAAAAAAGTGAGATTACTATCTATTTAAAACGCACCTGTTTTGTTCAGCTTGTTTAAGTAAGGGATAATGTACATCCAGTCGGTTGTTATCGCAGAATAACCCCCGACAGGGTGATCAGGACCCCGACATGAAGCGGAGATAAAAGATAAAATATATTAATTTAAGACAAAACTGTTTTAAAATCTCACCAGCTTGTTAGTTATTTTATAATACAGTACACAAAACAATCGTCGCAAAATGGCAGTAGCTGCGTTTGTATGAAACGAGAGAGCGAGTCCACGATACAAGGATGATATAATTAAATAATTATACACATAATATTCAATTGAGTTTTAATATTTACTTAGCTAAAGAAACACAAAGCTTTCACAGAGAAAAACTGTTCCTAGCAAGCGTATAGCGCCAACTGCAGTTACCTGGATGAGCCTGTGTTTTCAGCTTTTACCAGTTGTTATGTAAGGGATAATGTACATCCAGCCGGTTGTTATCTCAGAATAAACCCCGACAGGGTGACCCCGATGCGAGGGGTCTTGTATCAGCCTGAAGGGGTTTATTCTGAGATAACAACCGGATGGATGTACATTATCCCGCTTATTACACGGCTAAAAAGATTTGTTTTTACCACATATGTTGAAATTAATGCTGAAGTCTTCCATTGTAGCATGCGGTGGTTAAGTGTTTTCAGTCACAAGATGGTGCCAGACAGTCAACGATAGCGGAGTGACTCGTTAAGCATATAAGTAGTACTGGTCAAGATAACTCGTAGTACCCGGATGAGCGGTGTGTTATTCAATTTGCCGGTTGTTATCTGGGAATAACATACCGCTGATTGACCAATCAGAATCAAGTATTCCACAGAGCCGTGTAATAACTGCAGATAATATACCTCGGAATGTCGCGACTGACCAATCAGAATCAAGTATTCCACAGAGCCGTGTAATAATGAGGGATAATATACCTCGGAATGTCGCGACTGACCAATCAGAATCAAGTATTCCACAGAGTCGTGTAATAACTGCAAAAAAAACACTGTCAAATTAATAAAAAAAATAAACAAATAAATGAATAATGATACAGTGTATATATAGTTATAGTAGATAAGTTAAATATCAACAAAATGTTTTAAGTTCCAAAAAATACAAACAAATGAAATGAAATTAATTTAAATAAAAATAATATTTTAGCTTATGTCTAAACAAAAATATATTGATTTAAGTGTGGTCTTGATTTTGATTTATATTAAATAATAATAATAATAATAATAATAATAATAATAATAATAATGTAACTTTAATTAACACAAATGATTTACTTTTTTCTTCTTCTTGTGAACTATCCCTTTACGACTTACCTCCAACTTGATTTTAATGAGAATAAATAATTGTATTTGAATTAGTTCTCTCATTTAAAGATATCTGTTGGCACCTTTAAACATCAGGCATTGGCACAGAGCTTGACAGATTGGTGTAATCAATCAGCATATGGCGCAAGGGCACAGCGAGGACGCGGGATTCTCAAAAACTTTACCCGGTCCAGACGGTAATCAAATCTGACCACTGTTGTGATTAAAATCAACAAGTGTACCCTGGAGATAGCATTCTGTCTGCAATTAAATCCCCACCCTTCAATAGTCTCTCTGCAGTTTGGCACTGGTGTGTGTGTGTACCTGTTTTTCTATTCTGGTGGGGACTTAAATCTGAATACACACAGACTCATGGGGACTCGTGTCACGGTGGGGACCTAACTTGAGGTCCCCACGGGTAAACAAGCTTATAAATCACACCGAATTAAGTTTTTTGAAAATCTAAAACTGCAGAAAGTTTCCTGTAAGGGGTAGGTTTAGGGATAGAGTTGGCGTGGGGTGATAGAATATACGGTCTGTACAGTAGAAAAAGCATTACGCCTATGGAGAGTCCCCATAAGGATAGCAAACCAGACGTGTGTGTGTGTGTGTGTGTGTGTGTGTGTGTGTGTGAAAGAGTTTCTCCCGTAAGCAGGTTAAGTTAAGCACAGTGTAATATGTATGTCTGTAAGTTTGACACGTGTCAAGCCATGACAGTCAGAACGTGTGCTGCTGGAAAATAAGCCGAGTACATTTGAAAAGGCTGAATTCCATTTCCCATCTATCCTTCATCTTAACATTTTCTTTCACAGATTGCATTTTTGCATCATCAGCATAAACAAATTGAAGCTGAAAAGAAGAGAGAAAAAGAGCTGCATCGAACGCTCGCTTCCGCACATATTCCCACATTCCCCACAACCCCAGCGTGGTTAATGAGGTCACAGTGTATATACATTATGTAAATACAACTCTTCTTCCATCATGTTCTAAAGATGACTTCTGTCCCTCCTCCTCCTCGTCCAAAGCTCAGCCAGGAATGACAGTCTCATTAAACAGTCATTTGGCTCCCGTAGGCCAGAATTTCGTCCTCTGAAAAGTCCTTAATTGAAATGCCCAGGCTCTGTGACCTTGTGATGTTGATCCAAGCTGTAACATTTATCTCTTTCTCGGCTGCTCTCTACCTTCTGTTTTCTAATCAAACACTTTGGGGAAAGCCAGGCATCAATCACATCGCTTCTGTCATGCAAATTGGATTTATGAGGGTATCAGGGGAACAGTGTTGTTTTAAATGTTTACAGCCTGCGCGTGTGAGTCTGTGCACACATGTAAGTGAATGCGGCCCACACAGTAATTATTATCCTCTGATATTTCCGTCAGAGAAGGAACATCTGGAGTTGGTCAGAGAGAATGGTCCAGCTGTCTCTGTGTTTTGAGATTTATCCCGCCCAGAAAATTTGTTCATGAATAGATAAAAAAATAAAAAATTACATCTGAGGGTTTCAAACATGGGCGTAGATTTGAGTATGGGTGGTAGGGATGTATCACGACCAAACTTAAGAGACTAGGGAAAGATTCTTAACTGTATTTCTAGCGATTGTATTTGTGACTAAATATGATATAAGTATTTAATTCCATAAGTAATATTTCTTAGATAAATACATACTTTTTTATTACACATTGTGTATGTTTTACAACTTTGTTTTATTGGTTTAGAGACTAAATATATAAAACATATATACCCTCATACCCCAACTACAGCGATTTCTACCGAGGGAAACCCTACTCCACCCCTCCCCCCACCCCAGACCCCAATTGTGCCCTCATTACGCCATCTCTCCCCTGCCCCTCCAGAGGCCTGTGCATGCCACTGATACTACTACTACTACTACTACTACTACTACTACTACTATTAATAATAATAATAATATTATTATTATTATTATTATTATTATTATTATGTCATTGATGCTATGACTGTTGTGATCTGATCAATGGCGACACAGTCTCTGATTAGTAATTGTTCACCAAATGCTTTGTTATCGAACACCTCAATCCACATAATCACTGGATCTAACAATATAAAATAAATTGCATTAACATAATGCCCGATTCACTCAGCATTGCCTGGTGATTGTACCACTATATCTTCCTACATGTCTGGACGTTTATTTTCTACCATTGATTCAACATGCCTATCTGAAGATTGTCTGTGTGTGTTGTACAGATATGGCTCACATTGTGAGCGTGGCGACAAAGCGACACTTTAATAATAGCCGGGCAAATGTTCCCATATGAGACTTTTGTTGCAGGACAAGTAATCTGAACAAAACAAACATGTCTGTTTCATGCAGTCAAGCTTACAGTCTAGAGCCCGGTCTAGAATCTACAGTTGAATCTAACAGCAACACACACACACACACACACACACACATACATAAATATATATATATATAATTTTTTTTTTTATTTATTTATTTTTATTTTTTTATTTACCCTCTCACTGTTCTAATACAGG
>NW_015505769.1:1122962-1141212 GCF_001515645.1 Sinocyclocheilus grahami | reverse complement strand
TTTTATTTTCATTTTCATTGTATTTATGTACATTTATATATATATATTTTTTTTTATTATTTGTTTTTCACTCATGAACCGTCAGGGTTTCATGAACCCCAGTTTGAATATAAGCCATTGCAATATATATTGTTACAATTATTAATATAAATAATACAGTTTTAAAAAGTATAACTATCCGTCAAACATTGGCATTATTTGATCTAGATGCTGAAGGTAAGCTAGATGGATTTGCCAACATGCATGCCAACAGCATGGCATATTATTGTCAATTTTCAATTTTTAGGATAAACACCTTAAATGAATTGTGATTGGTTGCTTGTCATGTCAAGCAGAAACATATTTTCTGTTTTACTAGCAGTTCTTATCCATAATATGATGCAAAGTGGACCAGACATTGTGTCATTCGTTAGAAGTCTGGCTATTTTCCCTGGGTTCCTCACTCGGTTTTTGAGTCTTCGCCCTGTGTCTCCTGCCTGGCCTCGCCAAAGCCTCTCTAGCTACCCCAAGTAAGGTTTCCTGAATTTCTTTCTTTAGTTAGAATTGTTCTCTGGTTTTGTTTTCTCCCCTCGTGGAGTTTTGTTTTCTCTTGTGGTTTTTCCATTATTTTTGCTGTAATTAATACCTCAGTCCGAGAAGACCTTTCGTTGTATTTTTCTTGCAAAGTCTGTTTTTTTTTTTTGTTTGGGCCCACCTTTACCACTCCTGTGGAGTAGTGGTAGATCTCTCAAACTACCACCCCAGAGACCCGAGTTCAAGCCCAGCCCGTGACAATATATGGCTTTGACTCCAGATTCAGAGTAAAGATTGGTATATATATATTTTTATACCAAAAAAATATATAAGACAGTCTCAGGTGTTGCAGAACTGTACACGATACAAGTTACTGATAATCAACTAATAGTTAATTAAACTATACAGTTTGAAAATAAAATAATGACTCTGAATTTGTTTGTGATATCACATAGATGTAGTTTTGTTCAGCAGCAGTATATAATGTGGTTGTTATTCAAAGACCTCAGCTGTTGCTATGCAACAAAAGACCTGCCAAATGCAAAAATTCAAAAAGAGTGGATATTCATGGTCTGTGTACTTTTGTATCCGTTCATTTTTTTCATTTTTTAACCATGACGAAAAAAAAAAAGAATGGTTGTTGTATTTTGAAATGCTATGTTGAAAACCAAAATTGAAATTAAAACCATATACAACAAAATGATGCCTGAAAAAAGTAAAATATTGACTTCCTTTCAGATTTTTTGCACCTTTAATAAATGCTTTTTTATATATATATATATACATTTTTATTTTACAAGTTTGCTTTGGCCAAATCAGAAGTAATGCTTCTCCCACACGTTCATTTGAGAACTAGCCGTGTCTGGAACAATGCAGAGACCTAATACATTACTTTAAAATATGATTTTAAAATAGACATTGCAGAATCCTGGGAACTTTATCGTCATGAAATTATATATTGGGGTATAATTGTGTCATTGTTTTTTGTACTATCTGCGTGTCGGTATTGGAGAGGACCATGCATGGAAAGTTATTAGCTAGTTACTGATTGCAAGGATGCGGTTTGATGGTTTCTTTAGGCTGGGGTTTGTTTTAATAGTTAACTGCATTAAATATGGCCCAAACTGGTTTTGCATTTGCAGAACTGCATAGAAAACCTGTAAGTTTCCTCAGAAGGTCCATCATTCATTCAAGTCCTGAACATTCCTTGCCCCTCGAGTGCTCATTCATTGTGTATTTTCAACAGGTTGAAGTCAATAAAGTCAGCAAAAATGCCTTAACATTACCAGATACAACAAGTATTACTAAATCATTGTGAGATGTCACTTTTCCTAGACTTTGAACAGGAAGTATTTCCCCTCAGGACATTCATGATCCACTTCTGTCTACTGTGGATCAGTGACACTCACATTTATATTGGGCAGTCAGTCATTATATTTCTTACTTGCAGGATGTGTTATGCACAGAGAGCACATTATAATTGCCTAGTCTCAAAGTGACATGCGTCAATAACAGTTCTGTTCCAGGTCACAGCAGTACAGTTGCAGTGTGAGACACAGGTGTTGCACTGATCGTTTAGTTCTCTTTTCACCATGTGTATAAGCAAACAAAAAAATGCATTTACTTGCATAAATGCATAGCAAGCAAATAAAGATTTAACTTAAAGGCATAGTTCACCCAAAAATTTGGTGAATGTTTACTCACTCTCAGGCCATCCAAGATGAAGAAGAGTTTGTTTCTTCCTCTGAACAGTCAGAATGAGAGCCCAAACAGCAGATCAAGTAATTCACACCACTCCAGTCCATCAGTTAACAGTTTGTGAAGTGAAAAGCTGCATGTTTGTAATAATTCCATAATCAAGATGTTTTTTGTTGACAGCTAAAGATGCAGTACATGGACCTTTAAAGCAATCAGGTCTGGAAATATCTTGTGTATTTTAGACGTTGTGGAGTTTGTATAAAGTGTTCTCTTGTCATGTAGGAATGCTGATGTTCAGCATGTTGAAGCAACACGTTCCTCTCAGCTCAAAACAAGATTTTTCTGCAGAGGCTATAGAGGCTAAGATAAATAATCTCTGATTTACCTCCTCCTGCTTTGTGAACTGATGCCTTGTTTTGCTCTCTTATCGCTTCTCTACGTACTCTAAAGAAAATTCACAAAAAAAAGTTGTGCCACTTTAGCACAAAACCCACAGTCCAGTTTAACCAAGTGCTGTGAGCGCTAGTTGCTCAATAGATATTCTAGACCCAACCATAAGATGATATTTTAATTTATTACATGAGGGTAATAAACATGCAGGCTTTCTAGTCTAAAATTAAAATTAATAAATATATATATTTTTTTTTTCAGTTGGAATCTTGCCATTACTGGATATCATGATGTGCACTTGCATGACCTGGACAGTAAACATCAAATAATCAAAGAATACAAAAAGGTTTCCACAAACATATAATGTTTTCAACTTTGATATTAATAAGAAATATTTATTGAGTTGCAAATCAGCATATCAAAATGAATTCTGAAGGATCATGTGACACTGAAGACTGGATTAATGGAAATTCAGCTTTGCATCACAGGAAAAAAAATACATTTTAAAATATATTCAAATATAAAACTTGAATTTTAGATTGTAATAAAATTCCATAATAGTACTGTTTTTACTGTATTGTTTAACACGTATATGCAGCCTTGGTGAGCATAAGAGACTTCAAAAATATTTAAAAAAAGTGTATCAACTTCAAACTTTTGAACAGTAGTGCACTTACACTGGCATATGCATACCTGTGTATATGTGGCCATGGACCCATTTGTACATTTTCCACACAAATGTCTTTGTGTTTGCACCATTACCGGATTATTTAAGTGAATCAGGTGCTAAAAAACAGGCAAATGCAGTAAATACACTATCAGCAGGTGCAAATCATTCATAGAGTAACCCTCCTTATGTGTGTTACAGAGGACTATATATCTGTCTATATACTGTATATGTCGATCCATTTACTGTTTTGTATGCCACTCACATTATATGTTTTCATTTATATCTATATCTTTCCAAATAAAACCCACAGCAATCAATAGACTGTTTTCTATAAAGTGGTGAATGTGCGTTCGTTCTTCCATCCAAGGTCACAGTTTCGCAGCTCTGTTGTGCCGCATGTGGTCAGGTGCCTGGGATGTGTTGTTTTCCCTCCTACCCAGTCGCTGTATCCTGGATTACATGTCATTTCTCCTTGTGTCCCGCTGGTCCGGCTGTTGTCCCATCACTAATCGTATTATGTATGCAGTCTTTTTCTTTTCACAGTCTGTGTTGTGGGCACCCCCTGTGTACCGGACCATTGTTTTTCATCTTCTCAGAAACCCAAAGACACCGGTCTGTTCAGAATGAATATTTACACTCCCTCATCAGATGGCCCCTGCGTCTATTGTTCAGTACAAACAAGGACTTCAGGAAGATTTATTACAGCTGGCAGCAGGACAAATGTCTGTCCTTAATGAACTGTATTGTGTCCTAAATCACCTCAAGTGTTTGCTTCTTACAATCTTAAAGCAACGTAGGGGAATAGTTTGTCCTTTAAAGTTTAAGATGTCTATTCTATGCCCTTAAATTTAGCCCCTTCTTTAACTGTCAAAAGACAATAAGACAACAACAACAACTGTTATTATTATTATTATTATTATTGATTGAACAAACTTTGGCATGTTTTGATGTTTTGTCTTTTAACGATGTTATTGTCATTGTTAAACAATAATAATAAGAACATTTTGAAGAATGTTGTGTTGTGTGTGAATCTTTAGGTGGCCAGTGACTTTCATTCATTAATTCATTCATCCAAAAAAAATAAAATCAGGTATATTGGAACATTTTTGCTATTCAGATGACTGGGAAAAATTACCCAGTTGTTCTAAAATTAACTCTATTAAGTATCTTCCGCAAAGCTTTGTGCTGAAGTAGTTTTTTTGTTCCCTGGTCACAGGTTGTGACATGGAAACATAACATTAATAGATAAATAACAGCTACTTCTTCTAACTGGCAAATTATAAACTCTTTCTCTTCAGTTAAAACTAAAACTAGCTTATAAGTGTTTATTTAAAGTAGAGGACATGTGTATGTGTACATACAAATATACAAAGCAAATTCTGCATTTAATACTGGAAAGCAGCTTCGCAGTATCTTTTCTGTAGCTAATTAAAGTGATTGCAAAGGAGCCCTGTACTGACATTTCTGACACATCCTTTTTCACTAATATCTGCACTTAGTTCAGTTCAAATTACTGAGCAGAATTATAATTTTAAATATGTATTAGACTTTAAGTGTTAGATTGGCTGTTTTTGTACGCTTCAACTTTATTCATTAAGAAATGTGACAATAAAGATCACATTAGAAAGGTCACATTATTGAAATGTTGCTGGAATTTTGAGAGCAAACGAAGTCTATTATCATTAGTGTAAAAAAAAAAAAGATCTATTATCAAACAAAACTCACTTTAAAGCCAAACAGTGCTTTCTGACCCACTTGAACACAAGCAAAATCTGCATGGAGAACATTTTCACTCTTATGCAAAACTCCTGAGCAGGTTCCTCTTAAAATTACATACAATTTTGCAGAGCGATGGGAAATGTGACCACACCTGAAATCTTTGAAGAATTCATACTGATTTTGGAATACTTATAGAATAATAACCATTTAACATCTAACTGACAACGATGGCATCATCGTAATAATTTAACCAAATATTCTGATTGGTTTTCTGTCATTGCATTGTGATTATGAATTGTGATTGTTCTTTTCTTACTTGCTTCTCTTTTTCTTTGTAGCCTCTCTTCCATGTTGTTGTGTTTACTTGTGTGCTCACATAATACTGTAAGCAATTTAAATTGATCGATCAAGATTGGCTGGCACTTTGAGAGTTCTGTGGCAAAGGGGTCAAAGACTCCAAACAAATCAATGCATTGACCAAGTTTTCCTAAAACATTTACGTTGTTTGGCATTTCTTTTAGAAAATGCGTTTCTAATGCATGATTGATTGACTCAGTCACCTCTGTGTCCCATATCTGTCTTCTTGAGCTTTTGTTTGGGGACAGTTGCTATTTTGGAATGCACACATCAACAGAGTTTTGCAGCTTCACCCCTGGCAAAGATGGCAAGGCCGGCACTCGTGAGGATAATGAGCTGGCCATTAAAGTGATTTTAATTAGCGAGGTGCCCCGCGATCAAATCCAAGGTTTCTTCAGGAAAGGTATGCAAATAAGACTTGAACTCTCTAACCAAACATGAACACTCTGCTCGGCGAGTTATCAGATAGCATTTTTTGGGTAGCGTCAAGTCATTTAGCTGTAACGATTATAGCCAGTATGCATTACAAAGTGTTCTGGCAAAGCTCTAAGTTACGGATCAGTTACTCAGGGCCAAATTTGAACTCATTTTGCCTGTAGCTTTGAAATTACACTTTATGTTCATGTTTTGGCTCTGAAAAAATAAGGCTCTGTGGCCCATCCTGGCTTGTATTGCCATTTGTGGCGATATCATTCTCACTCTATGATCCCATAAAATAGATACCAGATGGAGATTTGTCCCCCGAGTTTCTGTTAAAGAAAAAGAAACGGCAAAATGACTAGCTGAAGGGTAAGCTCTGATGACTGCATCATATCTAACAAGTTTGCTTTGAGCTATAGAGATGCTGACCTCTATCATGTGGCATGGCAGCTGTACTTTTTCACCACCGGTTTTATGACAAGGTGGAAGGAGCTTTGTGCTGAGACTGATAAGACTCCGGTCTACAGCTCCTCTGTGCTCACCGACCAAAGGAGCTTTGGATGGGACTTAATGAGTCGAGCCAATCAATGCCCAGCCAGATGGCTTTGATTGATGCCTTTGAAGAAACAAAGTGTCATACTGGTCTTAAGACCATCGAAGGGAGGGGAAAGTATTGATGCATCAACCCAAGCAGAGGTCACGATGGCCATCTAACTTTGAGGCTTTGCTTTGTCCCAAGGTGCCGGTCCTTGTTTGTGTGCTGGAGTCACCTTGTGGGGAAATAAATAGCACTGGAGTGCTTTACCTGAAATCACCTAACTTGAAGTATTCAAATTTGGTGCTTAGGTTTTACCTCACTTTTTGTGCTTGAGGCATGAGTGACATCTCAAATCATGTGGCTTGTGCAAGGGTCAGAATATTGAATGCGATTTGGGGGTTTGATCTTTTGATTTGGGCCATGCCAGAGCAGTCTAGCATTATGGGCAATCACCACACACACTGTCTTAATATGTAGAAGATCGTTCTCTCTTTACATTTTAAATTATTTAGCAACATTTTTTTATTGACTTTTTCAATGACAAGCCAGTCAGTGTGTCACATTAAATGCATCAATCAAGACTTAATTCAAAATAGCTTACAGAAAAGATTAGGTGAATTAGACTATTCATCAAGCTAATAACTCTTAACAGCCAGCTGTTACCAAAGATTGTGACATTTTTAGACACATTCAAGCATCTGCAATGACAGGAAACATCATTTCCTCACTCATCAGTTTTGGACTGTGAAGTTTTCAGTATGGCTATATTACCTGTGCCATGACATCTCTCTGTAGATCTTTTAGTGGCACAATCTTAGGCAAGCATCACTATTACAATTGCTCATTCTTTTTAGGGGGTAAAAAAGAAAAGACTCTTACCATAAGTTTTACCTAACCCCAAATCCCAACCATACTAAAGTTGTGTGATTTGAGGAGATAAACCACAGTTTGAAGGCTTGGGGTCATCCTGTTTAATGTTTTTGAAAGTAAATTATGCTCACAAAGGCTGTGTGTATTTGATAAAAAATATATATAGTAAAAAAGGGGAAATGTTAGTACAGTTTAAAATAACTAATTTATTCCAGTGGAGACAGCTGAATTTTCAGCATCATTACCCCAGTCTTTAGTGTCACATGATCCTTCAGAAATCATTCTAATTTGCTGCTTAAGAATCAAATCGTATTATTATCAGTTAGCAACTTATTATCTTATTTTTTTTCTCTCTCCAGGATACCTTGATAGAATGTTCAAAAGAACATAATGTATATAAGATGGAAATCTTGGGACATTACAAATGTCTTTATTGTCAGTTTTGATAATTGTAAAGCAACCTTGCTAAATAAAAGTATTATTTTAAAAACCTTTTCACAAACTTTTAAACATCAATGCACAGCAAAATATGATATGGATGTATGAGGAGATTTTGTATTATTATTATTATTATTTGGTAGCACTTTATTTCGATAGTCCACTTTGGACATTCTATTAACAGTAAGTAACTTTGCAACTACATGTCAACTAGCAGTTAGTAGAGTATTAGTTGACTATCTGCTTAATATCTTCTAACACTTTCTTTGTCAACATTCTACTAACCCTAATCCTACCCTAACAGTCTACTCTGAGAGTTAGTAGACGTAGACATGTAGTTGCAAATTAATGAGAATTAGTTGACATGTAGTTGACATGTAGTTACAAAGTTATTTATAGTTAACAAAATGTCTAAAGTGGGCTATCAAAATAAAGTGTAACCTATTATTATTATTATTATTATTATTATTAATCCTCAAGATACACAAATTGAGGCCGAGTTAACCTCCTAGAATACTAGCAAGATGTTATAAACCACTCAGAACACACTGTCATCCCCCCAAAGCACCTTATCAATGTGGTAGTGATTTTGATCAATGTGGTAGTGAAAGTCTTTTTCTTTCAGAAAAAAATTTCTTCAAATTATTTGGTGATCTTGTACATGTATAATGCATACGGAAATTAAAATGTTGTCACAGTTTACTCACACTCATGTCTATCTAAACCTGAACACAAAAGGTGGTTGAGTAATTAAACAGTGCAGGAGGCATGTGCAAATAATTTCATTCTTAATCTAGAAGAGTGAATTAATTTACTTTCAATGTTTTTGGAGCCAGTGGAATATTGAGTGATTCCAATAAAAAAAACAAAAACAAACAAACAACAACAACAACAACAACAAAAAATCTGTGATCAAATTTGTATTCTGGTGATGTTTTTTGACAGATTCTTTCAGGTTGATGTGAAATTATGCAAATTAAAATGTGTCGTATGGACTCAGCCTAATTTGTAGAATGTCTAAAGTGGACTATCGAAATAAAGTGTAACCAAAAAGGGCAATGGATAGTTATGCTTCTTCATGGACTATATGCTTCCTCGAGAGCAACAGATCTGTGGAAGTAGGTCCAAGTGAAAGCAACTGCACGAGTGGTGGTTAGAATCCCATAGCTCTTTGAGGTATGGAAATACCCCAATGACTAGAAGGTTATTCACAATCCTCTGCCATCATTTCCCCCTTGAGCGAGGCACTTAGACCTGCGCTGCTCTAAGGAACTGCAATTAACCCCCTGGAAATTGGCGAGGGATAAAAGTATTATCATTGTCTTGTTTCATGTATGTTGGAAATTCCAGTATTGGCAAACCAATTATCACTCTAGACACGTGGTGAGATTAACCTGAGACAACAGCTCTGTTCCAAACCCTCAGTGATCTCGCTGTTTACTGTCTACACAGGCAGCTGCCTTCTAAGGCTCAATTTGCATGTTGCTAATCTAACAGTGCAAACGTATACAGCATATACAGATATTCGAAAAAAAGAAAAAAACATGTTTGTGGTGACATGCTTTATGCATTATTGGGACACTTTCAAAGTGAAAAGTCCTGTGAGCATATTCAGTTTTATCCTAAACAAATCTGGCAACATTTTATTATGTTTAATTGTTGTATGTATTGCTGCAGTTCAGTCTTGGAGTTCTTTTTTTTTATTCTTTTTTTTGTATTATTATCATTTTATTATTATTATTGTGAATCGAGTTTCATGGGACTCATAACCAAGCTTTGCATCGCAAGTGCAACACAGAACCAGGTGAGCTTCTGAGCAAGTTTACTGTGTCAGAACAAGCTATATGGAGCTGATTAAGTGATGCAAATATTAAAATGTATTAGATTACAAATCTTGCATCATGTTAAATGTGTTTTAAGGAAGGAATTGCACGAACAAGTCTATTAATTGATCATCTGCCCCTGTATTCATATGTTTTACTCCCACTAGTGTTCCTTTCAGCTGGAAACTGCAGTGAATTGTATAAGGGTACATTTTGGGGAGTTTTGCAAAAATGCATTTAGATGACTTTGAACTATTATTATTATTATTATTATTATTATATTTTTTTATCTATATATCTATTTTATTTGTATCTATTTGAATCTCTCTCTCTCTCTCTCTCTCTCTCTATTATAATATTATACCGATTGTATAATATATTATATATATATTTTTTTATTAAAATCTGTTCTATCAAACCTTTACAATTAATTCAGAACGTGGCAGCAAGATACATTTTTAACGAGCCGAACAAAATGCACGTCACACACGTCAATTTGCACTGGCTACCAATAGCTGCTTGCATAAAATTCAAGGCGTTAATGTTTGCCTACAAAACCACCACTTGCTCTGCACCCCTTTACCTAAATGCATTACTTCAGACTTATGTGCCCTCTAGAAGCTTGCGTTCTGCAAGTGAACATCGCTTTCTTGGGCCATCCCAAAGAGGCACAAAATAACTTTCACAAACTTTAAATTAAATGTTCCCTCCTGGTGGAATGACCTGCCCAACTCAGTCCGAGCAGCTGAGTCCTTGGTCATCTTCAAGAATCGGCTAAAAGCACATATCTTCCATCTTTATTTGACCCTCTAACTCTAGCACTTTCTATTCTAATTATATTCTTAAAAATAGCACTCTATTTATTTACTAACTGCTTGTTTTCTAAAAAAACAAAAAACAAATCTTTTTGCATTCTATCTATTTGTTTTCTTTTTATTTATTATGCAATTAACAAAATCAAAAAAGGCCTCTAACACTAGTTTGCTATATTCTTTTTCTATTATGTTTTCTTTTTATTTATTATGCAATTAACAAAATCAAAAAAGGCCTCTAACACTAGTTTGCTATATTCTTTTTCTATTATGTTTTCTTTTTATTTATTATGCAATTAACAAAATCAAAAAAGGCCTCTAACACTAGTTTGCTATATTCTTTTTCTATTATGTTTTCTTTTTATTTATTATGCAATTAACAAAATCAAAAAAGGCCTCTAACACTAGTTTGCTATATTCTTTTTCTATTATGTTTTCTTTTTATTTATTATGCAATTAACAAAATCAAAAAAGGCCTCTAACACTAGTTTGCTATATTCTTTTTCTATTATGTTTTCTTTTTATTATATTATTAAAAAAATTTTTTTTAATAATTATTATTATTATTATTATTATTAATTCAAAAAACTTGCTACGTGTACTGCATTAAGCTAACTGAGACTTGTTTTAGCACTTGCATATCATTGCTCTTTTGTTGATTTTGATTGCTTCCCTTGTCCTCATTTGTAAGTCGCTTTGGATAGAAGCGTCTGCTAAATGTCTAAATGTAAATGTAAATGTAAAATTCGGCCAGGATGAGGTATCATTTCAATCATGCTCAAGCAGCATGATTGGAACAGCCTTTGCTTCTGGAGTGTGGCTTAGGTGCCTTAAAATCTCTCTAGGTTTGTAACAGAGCAATTGAATCTATTAGGACTTTATTCAGTTGAAGTGATTTTATACATTTTAATTTTCATATACATTTTCACCGTATTAGTAGCTGATTGATATTCTAAGCAACTTCAAGCAATTTACAATTTAACACACTTTTCACCAACTATTATTCAGTGTAATTAAGCATGATGACATTCAAAAGTGCTGGGCTGTAAACATGTAATAGATGTTTCCCTGATTGTATTTTTCTCTCCATCAAAGTTATTTATATATTTGTGTTCTTTGATCTTAATGTTGAAAGTAGGCAAGTGGAAAATGCATTGGACTGTCAGACATCTTTTGTTGTTCCTGACTGTAATTTCTATTGTTTTTTGTCCAGGATGTTAGTCTGACGTCTAGTTCAAGACAGTTATTGAACTTATGACCTTAATTTTATTCAAACAAATCATCAAGTGTAAACATCTCTCAGAGAGCAGAGCGGCAGTGCTTGTGTCTGATCTAGAAAAATGAGCTCTCCGAAAGCAGAGCAAAAGCACATGCTACCCATGATCCATTACACTCCCCTTCCTTTGACCTCACCTCTCTCTCCCTGGAGTAAAATGCCACACGTGGGCGTTTATCCAGGTCATGGCAGCAGTGTAGTTGCTTTTTCTCTGAGAAAAGATCAAACCCACAGTCTTTTGTACATCAGCTAAATGCTATTGTTGCTCCAAAGCAACACTCGAGTTGTAGGGCCTCACCTTTTCTAGTGTTAGGATTTGAGCCAGCACATTGCTAGCTTTCAGTTTTCAACCATCTAAACTCCATGAGTAGTTAACTAATAAAGACAGTTCAGAGCTCTAGATGTAGTTTCATTTTAATGCTGGAATAATAATACAAAAACAATATCATAGTGCTATTGTACACTGCTTTTGTGTAAAAGTAAAAAAACAAATGATATTGAAAACATATATTTTGGACACAATATTGTTGCTTTTTCTGTTTTTGCTTTGTCTACTTCATTGTGTCTCAGAGCAACACGCCATAGTATTGTTCCTGAATGAATCAGTGTTTTTAAAAAAATTAAAATTGTTCAGTAAATGATTTATCAATTCATTCACAGTCACTCATTTGTTTTATTTCTAAATAAATCAATGTTCATGACCTAATCAGTTGAGTGAATAATTCAATTTTGGTTAAACCGCGTCGTCAAATCATGTCGCATAGCGTTGCATCTTGACATTACTTCCTGTTTTTGGTTCATTTAGAAGTATTTGGTCCGTGTTGCGTTTATATATCACTCGAACTGCACCAGAGTTCATTTGGAAGCGGACCGAGACCCATTCTCTGTCCGCTTGTTTGGTGCGCACCAGGGTTCGGATGGCAGCGTTCACACATGCTCAAACGAACCGCACTAACAGAGCAATCGCACCAGGGTTCGTTTTAAACGAACCAAACATGACAAGTGTGAACGCACCCTTAACGATCTTAATGAATCCGTTTTTTTTTAAATAAATCAGTTGAGTAAATGATCATTGTAAAGTTTTTCAACATCTTATACTCCATGAGCAGTCAGCTAATATAGACATTTCAAAGCTTTAGATGTAGTTTCACAAGTCAGACATTTTACTGTAAAAAATCTGTACTTTACTGTAAGACAATCAGTATCACAGTGCTGTTGTACTGGATATTCAGCCAACTGCACAATTGTGAGATAATGCTATATAACAGTAAAATCACAATAATTGATTTTGAGAACAATTTTTATAGAATAATTTTAGGCACAATATTGACACTTTGTCTATTTGAGCTTTGTCTACTTTGTGTCTCAGAGCAAAATAGTAGTGTTGTTCTTGAATGAATCCGTGGTTTTGAACAAATATGATTAATTGACTCACTTACATTGAATAATTAAATTAATCAACTGAGTAAATGAATCCTCGACTCACTCATAAAGACCCATAAAAGTCTCTTGCTGCCACCTACTAGCGTAACAATGTTCAGAACCTATCACCAAAGAATCACCAAAAAATCCCTGTCACTAATGCAGGCAGTCCTCACCGAATGTACATGGGATTTGTGGGAAGCAGCATATATTAGTCTTAATGACTGGCGTAAAGAAAGCAACTTGAAGTGTTTCATCCACTTTAAGATGGTATAGACTACCCAGCTGTAACTGAGGAGGACATCTTGAATTCGTTTTGGAATATACTTCATTTAGCTTTGCCGAGAGATGTTTGTTTTCATATACAGTAGGCCTGTTTATTGACATTACGAGTGTTACTACAACTTTGTGTGAGTATGTACTGTAAGACCATTAAAACTCATATTTAAAGGGATTGACAGATACATTTAGTCATTAGTCATTATACTACATTAGTCAACCATGTGTCTTAACATCAGACACAAATTTGCAATTATGGCTCCAGGGAGGAAGCCACGAGGAATCTCTTCAGCACAGCTTCATTAGAATGAGCACAATCTCAGCAGAAGGCCAAATGCAATGTCTAAAAACACAATTTTTTTTTTACACATTTGGGTGAATTTCCCAAAAAAGATGTCCAAATCAATCCTGAGAGAAAATAAATAAATGTGTTGCTAGCCTATCTTACAGACCATTACGATTGTTGCCTTGCACATTTTCTCTTAAAGTCGTATTACCCAGTGGCACTTTTTATATAGAGTTGTATTTCCATTATTCTCAGTAGTTTCATTAGATGTTAATCACATATAGTCAAAAACATCACGTTTTGGTGTCTAAAATGTCCACTTTAATGAATCCACCAGATTTTTATGTTAGCATCTTTTTGTCTTCCTTTGACATTTCCTTCGTTTGAGTTCCATCTCAATTCCAATCGAGTCGGGACTCTGTTTGCTATGCTCAAATTGCTCTCTAGAGGTAACAGACCCTATGAGGAGCAATTAAGTAATCAATCCTAATCCCCAGTGGGCCGGGATTTTAACCGAGAGTGAAAGTGAGTCAGAGCTGTGTAATCAGAGTCTGTGTGAGACTTGAAGGGGACAGGTATCAAATGTCTCAGCCTTTCCTCCAGAGGCCGAATCCATGTATCCAGTGGTCTCTCATGTCAGCCCTCTCTGGGTGTTCACTTGCGCTAAATAACCATTCTCACTTTTCATTAAAAAAACTAAAAAAAACGAGTGTGCAACATCAGGGAAGGAAAGGTCAGCCAATCACTGCACAGGCCGTGGAACTGTGGATAAACAACTGTGTCCTGAGTGCTCATTAATAATGATAATTAAAGGTGAATAATATAGCTTGTGTTACTAGCAGCACCACACACACAACAACATTGAGACGGGACTGGATGTTTGTCTGAGCGATGGCGGATGGAGGAGTGTTTTTAAAATGTAAGACAAAGGAACAATGAAACATAATTTTAGTACACATTTTAGAATATATATATATATATATATATATATATATATATATAAATTGTTGTGTGTGTGTTTTACTTCTTTTTTTTAAGTTAAAAGTGCTAATTTCATTATGCTATTTATTATAATATACATTAAGCTATGCATTGTGTATGCATTATCAATACAAAAAGTTCTTAAAATTAATATTTTCTGATTAATCAGCCTGGAGGAAATTATATCAGCCTAGGGAATTAGGGAAATATATAATATACACTACCGGTCAAACGTTTGGGATCAGAACGATGCTTAATGTTTTTTTACAGAAGTTTCTTCTGCTCATCTAGGCTGCATTTATTTGATCAAAAATACAGGAACAAAAATGTAATATTGTGAAATATTATTATTATGTAAAATAATGTTTTTCTATTTTAATATACATTAAAATGTAATTTATTCCTGTGATGCATAGCTGAATTTTCAGCATCATTACTCCAGTCTTCAGTGTCACATGATCCTTCAGAAATCATTCTAATATGTTGATTTATTATCACTGCTGGAAACTGTTGTGCTGCTTTATAATTGTTTTGGAACCTATGATATTTTTTCATGGATTATTTGATGAATAAAAAGTTAAAAAGAAGAACATTGATTTAAAACAGAAATAGTTTCTATCAATATTCACCACAGTTAAAAAGTTTGGGGTGAGTATATTTTTATTTTTTATTTTTTTGATATATATATATATATAATTGAATATATAACACATTGAAATTACATGAGGGTTAGTAAATAACAGCATTTTAATTTTGAGGTGAACTGTCCCTTTAATCAACATAGTTCAAAATGCTTTAATGAAAATGTTAACATGCAAAAAGATATCTGTGATTGTTAAGTTTAGGGTTTGGGGAAGAAAAAAAAATATTACAAAAACAATAGAAGTCTATGTAGCATACCCACGATGACATTCACAGACTTCTTTTAGATGCCTTTATGTCTAGCTCATACACAGTATCACATTGAACACATCAGCTTACAGCCACAATAAAACCTTCCAGTTATTTCACATGGTTTGATTTATTTCATGTTTGAATGTGATTTTTTTTCACCCGACTTCATTCACCTCCTTTGTTGTCTTGATTAGATTGATCAAAACATTTGATCACTCTTTATGCTAACTATATAAAAGTAATTGAGCTAGGAATTTACTGCCACGCTAGCAAAATGAGTTTACTCAGCATGAAGAGGAGTTACGAATGACTAAACACAAACACAACAATTACTACAACGAGGCAACAGAAACGCTCCTATCATTTCTAATAATGCTTGACGTTTTCTTCATGACATCTAGTTATGTTTTATATCTCTGGTTCAGATTGTTACATTGAAACACATTTGTCAGTGTTTTTATCGTCTGCTCAAATCGTTCAAATGCTTAAAACATCACTTAGTAGCTGCTGTACAGGCGTGACAAACCTCTTATTCAAAAAATGATCTGGTTTATTTATAAAAAAATATTTTAAACTTCTTCCGGGCAGATTTTAAATATCCAAATCAATAAAGGTCACTTGAAATAGAATATTAAGATTTTATGAGATGGTTCCACAAAGGATTCATTTGTAGACAAATGGGCTGGAAGTCAAACTCAAAAGAAAGTGAGAAATTATAGCCTTGGTCATTTTATTTGATTTCTGGCTTTAAAAATATCCCTTCTGCGGTGGTACTAATGCATGATTCATGCAACTGTTGGAGTTTTAATCGCAATTAAGGGCATCATTTCTCCACTTCAGAGGTAACGCTTTTAATGACCTGGTCATATATTATTTGCGCCACTGATTTGAGAACGGACACCTTTATCTACTTCTCTCTGTCTACCAAAAGTGTCATGCCTTTTTCAGATATTTCAGCCTTGTCATTTCAGTTCATTTTTAATGAAACTTTCACAAAGTTATTTGCTTTTTTTTTTTTTATCCCTCACTAAATTTAAAAGTAAATACAGTACACAAAGGCTGCATTTATTTGATCAAAATACAATAACAACAGTAATATTATGAAAATATTATTATTATAAATATATCTTAAAATGTAGTTTATTCCTGTGATGCAAAACTGAATTTTCAGCATCATTACTCCAGTTTTCAGTGTCACATGGTCTTTCAGAAATCATTATAATATTATTATACTAATATTATTACTAACAATTTATTTATTTATTTGATACATTTTTGATAAATCTAAAGCATATTTGTTGAAGAAAAGCATTCATTTCCATTAAAAACACTCCAAACATATGAATGGTAGTATATCATGTTTTCTCCATAAATATGAGGCAGCACAGCTGTTTTCAAATTTAATAATAATAATAATAAATGTTTCTTCAGCAGCAAATCAGCATATTAGAATGATTTCTGAAGGATCATGTGACACTGAAGCCTGGAGTAATGATGCTGAAAATTCAGATTTACGATTCAGATGTAATGTACAGTATATTAAAATTATTATTTTAATTGTAATACAATTTCTCAATATTAAGGTTTACTGTATTTTTTAGCACAAAATCGCAGCTTTGGAGAGCATAAGATACTTCATTAAAATCATTTAATTATTGTAATGTTTCCAGTCTTTTGGTTTCCAAAAAAAAACATGTTTATTGTTTTGAACAAAAACTCTATAACTAGTCTTTTCGATGTTATTTTTATTTATTTATTTATTTTCCTTATTTTTTCCTCATTATATTTTTTCTTCTCATATTTTTACCATCTGTGTGCCAGGACTTCAGCACATTCCCCTCAAAACTTATGGATGCCTATCCTCTCTTGAAGTGCAGATGAATTATGGATAGATTTGTTTTGGCATTCTGAGTCATTATGAGAAACGAGCACATTTCATCTATTTCTGAATGAGAAGCATCAGTCAAGCTCACAATTACATGTGGAGACATCATTTAGACAATCGTCTTACACCCGGGAAATGTGTGCTGAAGAACAGTTTGGGTGTTTACACACTAGAGAAAGCTCTGATGGCGCGTTTGACAGATAAGAATGCGCAAGATGCATTTAGAGGCTGTAGAAAGAACTGTGTCAGTTTGAAATCAAGTGGGAATACAATGGATGGAATTCCCCAAAGCACAACCAGACCTGCCTTTCTGAAATTCTTATTGGTCAAAATTTTCTCGACTTTTGACGTGATAGAGCTTTTTGCAAAGCCTTGCATTTTTCCTCTATCCCCCATTAAAACCACGATAATTGGAGCTGCTTATGTCTTCACTATGTGCCTAAATTCTACCCTATTTGTTTTTTTTCCTTCATTTATGTGCTGGATCTATGTCGTAGAATTTGTGCATAAACTAGGGATGCGCCGATCCGATATTCATATCGGGTATCGGCTCCGATAGTGCCATTTTTCTCGGATCGGGTATCGGTCAGAGAGAGCCGATCCAAATCCGAGATTTTTTATTTTATTTTTTTCGATTGTGCGAATTATTCTGTGCTACTTCTGAAGCCATAAGATAGCTTAATGTGAGCTACATATGAATATTTAAGTCCTTACATTAAAGTTCAGACAAACTATTTTCTCCGCTGTGGCTGTCACTCATTCGTTCAGCCTTTAAAGTTTAAACCCTGGTCGCGTTCGGTTACAGCAGTCAGCTCAGTAAAGCTCTCTCCAAGATCATTCTGTGTTCCCATTATACTTGATTTGTAAATACATGTCTATGATTTTGCAAAAAGGACTTTATCTTCTTGCCGGAGTTTAATGTTTTGTTACTTGCTACCAGGTGTCTGTGAGAACAGAACACGGGCGTAGAAAAGACTAT
>NW_015505769.1:1120860-1121823 GCF_001515645.1 Sinocyclocheilus grahami | reverse complement strand
GTAAAGCTCTCTCCAAGATCATTCTGTGTTCCCATTATACTTGATTTGTAAATACATGTCTATGATTTTGCAAAAAGGACTTTATCTTCTTACCGTGCGCACATTGTAAGCGCTTTGTGCTCATAGACTGTCAACCCTCTACATTGCGAGTAAATCACTCGCATATGCGACTAAATCTTCACTCTGGGCGACTAAATGATGTCTAATATTAGCCAATGGCTGATCAATTCTCAGATTTTACTCGCCAGTGTGTGAGTTGGAGGCTGAGTATATGATTAGCACAGATATATTTTCACTCACAGAACACTCTGACTGAGTGCTTCAGAGTTTCACTCTCCGTCAAGCGATCTGTGATATTTTTCAGTTCATTTGAATGGATGCGCAGCGCACCTGTGTTTGTGTATTTGGCGTAACGTAAACTCTAGTGTGAAGGCGCACGACTCGCCGTCGCTTTCTCTCACATAGAGCAAAGAGCGAGAGTCCTGATATACTTTGTTGTATTTTCCTGTAAAAATTCCTGTGGAATTTTTCAGCTTTTAAGAACTGCCGGGTCTTCCTGTAGTATAGGCGGAACTTATGCGCAAACGACAATCTCATTGGCTGGTGCTCACCTAGTATCGTCCCTGTTTTGATTTCAGCGAATCAGTTCGAGCGAACGCACACAACCTGATTAATATTCATGAATCCAGTAGCTCATTAATCCTTAGTGCGTTTTTATATTGTTCTTATTAGTAGAATTCGTATAATAATAATATCTTATCAGTATTATTGTTCGTTTTTTTTTACAGGAACACTGAATGACCAAAAAAAGCACCAGCACCAGTCCTAAGTTCATGGTTACCAAGTTTTAATTCTATTTACTAAACTTCTATTATTAAATAAAACTTGATTATCAAATCACAATGCTTGACTGCTTGAGTGACTGATATTAAGAGTGTACTTTCAGATATTTAAAAAGCTGTA
>NW_015505769.1:1102644-1117987 GCF_001515645.1 Sinocyclocheilus grahami | reverse complement strand
GTGCTGCACTGTATTTGTTTTGTCCTATCGTATCTATCATATGTTGTTGCCTTATTAAAAAATATGCTATACATTCAAAAGAAATGTATTTTAATTTTATAGTATATACTTAAACATATATATTAATGTTTTTAATGAATGGATTTTATAATAATACAAATAGCAATGTGTAACTTTTTACCATATTTAGTGCAACACTTTTATTTGTTCCCCACAAAATATAGTTTTTTCACAATGTTTGGATTTCTAAAATGATTGTGCACTGATTGTGCACTGATTTTTCTAGAATAACTTTTGCTGCCGAATTATCCACTAACCTAGTTTATGATACATTTTTGTCGTAGATTATAAATATACATAGGCCTATATTTTTTCATATTTGTTTATTTTATTTTTCTTTATATGAAGTAGTCTGTATCTAGTAGATTGTGAAAGAATGATTATCAGTTCCACACACAGAGTATATAATCAGTATATATCAGTTCCTCACACATCACGTTTAAATTCTACATTTATTTAAATGAGGGAAAAAAACTTCACTGGTATCGGATCGGAATCGGTATCGGCCAATACCGAACCCTAGGTATCGGAATCGGTATCGGAGGCAAAAAGGCGGATCGGAGCATCCCTGGCATAAACCCCATTTTTGGCAAAGAGGTGCCAAAATGACACTCAAAGATATAAAGGTTGCTGCTAATGAGTAGTGCTGTGTTCGATACGACGATGTATAGTCACAGAGATTTGACGATACGAGTATTGATACAGCTGGCCCTGTATCGATATTGTGGCACCTGCGCTGCATTGGACCGCGCTTAATTTGAATACAAGAACACCGTTTAAAACGGAGTAGAAAAAGTGCAAGGTTTCTAAAAAATAATGAATAGAGCATAATATATAGGCTACAGCGAGGTTTAGTCTGGCCGCAGAGGAAAACAACCGGGGTTGCCTGATATATAGAGACGTAATCCCCGAAACAGTTGCGTAATACGGAAATATCTACTAAATGTCTTATTTGTTTTTGTCAACTTGGCAACCATTTGCACGTGCTCTCTCTCCACTGTGGATAAAGGTGCTTGCTTTCTGAAAACACCAGTTAGATTGCAGTTTAGCGATCTCCTCTTCAATATTCTATTCTCAGAAAAGTGTAATTCATCAAGCGTTCATTTATGAGAGAGCGAGAGAATGAGGCTGTGTATGTATGAATTACCATCGTTTTGCCGCGCTTCTCTATTAACAGTGACGCTGTGGCTTTAATTGCTTTAGAAACGATGATGTTACCATGATGTTTCTCTTTGTTGAGAAAGATAATGTAGCTCTTCAGCGATTAAGCTATTTTATTGATAAAATTGCCGGGCAGCGCTAAAAGGTTAGTCTAAATGCAAAAAATAATGTCTGTGCGCGCCCGCATAGTGATCTGACTAAACGTGTGCGTGAGGTACAGTGAACCTGATATATAGAGACGTAATCCCCGAAACAGTTGCGTAATACGGAAATATCTACTAAATGTCTTATTTGTTTTTGTCAACTTGGCAACCATTTGCACGTGCTCTCTCTCCACTGTGGATAAAGGTGCTTGCTTTCTGAAAACACCAGTTAGATTGCAGTTTAGCGATCTCCTCTTCAATATTCTATTCTCAGAAAAGTGTAATTCATCAAGCGTTCATTTATGAGAGAGCGAGAGAATGAGGCTGTGTATGTATGAATTACCATCGTTTTGCCGCGCTTCTCTATTAACAGTGACGCTGTGGCTTTAATTGCTTTAGAAACGATGATGTTACCATGATGTTTCTCTTTGTTGAGAAAGATAATGTAGCTCTTCAGCGATTAAGCTATTTTATTGATAAAATTGCCGGGCAGCACTAAAAGGTTAGTCTAAATGCAAAAAATAATGTCTGTGCGCGCCCGCATAGTGATCTGACTAAACGTGTGCGTGAGGTACAGTGAAGACAGTGCATTAGTTTAGAACTCTTCTAATTTTTAGTTTTTTAAAGGTAGAGAGTGTGTTGATTTGTGCAATGATAACCTACCAACAATGTTAAGAGGATTTTAATATATTAGAATGAGTACATTACAATATAAATTTATTAGGACGAGTACGCATTAGTTTAGAACTCTTCTAATTTTTAGTTTTTTAAAGGTAGAGAGTGTGTTGATTTGTGCAATGATAACCTACCAACAATGTTAAGAGGATTTTAATATATTAGAATGAGTACATTACAATATAAATTTATTAGGACGAGTACATTTTTATTTATGGGCTTAAAAACAAGATGCAAACAATCAGAATATTGTACCTGGTGGGGAGTGCCCAATGTAAACATGAAACAAATGCCATTACCTATATTGTACCGTGGTACAGTTATAGAGGCCCTTCATAATGCAGAGGTCAACTGCCTGTTCTGCCAAAAGTTAGCAATGGCCCTATGGTATGCAGTGTTTAATAAAAAGATGTTTTACAAAATTCTTCTAAGGTGAAATTCAGTGCAGTCCCGTATCGTGATATGTATCGTATCGGAATATTGTACCTGGTGGGGAGTGCCCAATGTAAACATGAAACAAATGCCATTACCTATATTGTACCGTGGTACAGTTATAGAGGCCCTTCATAATGCAGAGGTCAACTGCCTGTTCTGCCAAAAGTTAGCAATGGCCCTATGGTATGCAGTGTTTAATAAACAGCTGTTTTACAAAATTCTTCTAAGGTGAAATTCAGTGCAGTCCCGTATCGTGATATGTATCGTACCGTGGCATCTGTATCGTGATACGTATCGTATCGTGACTTTGCTGGTGATACACAGCCCTACTAATGAGTCATTTTGACTAGACTTATAACCAACATATATTGGAAATATTGAGATGCTGAATTTTCTGCATTATTACTCCAGTCCTCAGTGTCACATGATCCTTCAGAAATCATTCTAACATGCTGATTTATTATCAATATTGGAAACAATTTTACTGCTTTATTTATTTTTTTTAAACCTTTGATACTTTTTTTTTTGGGGGGGGGGTTATTTGATGTATAAATTGATTCGGCATTGATAATAACAATTATGTTTATTTATTTATTTATTTTGCTGCTTTCATGCAATGGAATATGTGTATTAAAGACATGCAATCAGAATGGACCCCTTTTACAATTCATGTCCTTGGTTTTATCTGTTGTATCATATCGGATGAAATTGTTTACATTTTTGCGTCTTTTTATATTTCTGTCAATCAAGAAATTAGTCAGTCAGTTTTATTTTAATATCATTATAATATTTTTTTTTATTAAATGTCACATCAAGGAAGTGAATTTTCCTTGCACTTGCGGTTTCATGTGTGCTTATTTAAAAACCTTTGCTTTGGCCTGCAGTGAATTCTCTTGGTTGTTCTTTCTCTCTCTAACACACTTTCCATCTTTCTCTTATTCTCTGTAGAGATGTGGGAGAGGTGAGTGCAAAGTAAACACTGCCTTTCACACACACACACACACACATAAGCATGCCCTGCTGCGGCTGGCTAATTTGCTTCCATGCGCGATGGGAGAGGGGACCCCGTTCACCCTCTCAACAGCTAGGGGCCATTTTAATCTTCCAGCCTATAATATCTCAGCACGCTCCTCACCGTCCTGGCTGGTTGCCATGGGGAGATATGGGATACAAGTTGCCACTTCACCAAATCAGCTAGAAATCCCCTTTAGCCCCTGAGGCATGTGATCAGGCCACCTCCGCGACGTACAGGAATACAATGACAATGAAATGAAAAGACTCCTCACTTGGAATATTTGCTGTTATTATTCTCCTTTCTTTTTTTTAAATGAAGGCTTGTTGTGTTGCTTGTTGGTGTCCCAGGTGGAGAAACTTCAAGCAGAGCAACAGCTCCCTACTGGTAATCATTGCTGAATGGCCCTGCGTCGGTTTCGCTGACAAATGAAAGCACATCGAACATCGCATCATAGCGCCACAGAGGAATTTTTCAAATGTTTGTTCCCTTCACAAATGTAACCAAAAAACGCTGAACAAATAAACAAGCGCTGACAAGTATGCATGTATTATTTTTAAGAAAGACACTATGATGCCACTGTGGCACTGATGTGGGACACCTGTTGAATTTGTTGTCGTGAAACCTGTTAGTTGATAGAAATTAAACAGCTGCTTTTCTCAGACATATAACTTGAATAATGTCGGGCCCACTTTGCAGATTATTTTGGCCAAGAACTTCCTGCTTGGATGGGAATAGAACGTTTGATCGACATGCTAGGCGATTAACCACTTTTCATTTAGTTTTTAAATGGATAGTACAGCAAAAAAAAAATCTGTCATCATTTGCTCACCCTCAAGTTGTTCCAAACCTGTATGAGTTTCTTTGTTCTGCTAAACACAAAATAAGTTATTTTAAAGACTGCCGGTAACCAAACAGTTGACGGTAGCCATTGACTTCCAATCTTTTTTTTTTTTTCCTGTGGAAGTCATTGGCTACCGTCACTGTCTGGTTACCAACATTCTTCAAAATATCTTCTTTTGTGTTCAATGGAAGAAAGACACTCATACAGGTTTTGAACAGCTTGAGGGTGAGCAAATAATGACAACATTTTAGTTATTTTATGTGCTGTTTAGGGACAGAAAAATAGGACTTTGATGGTGTCACAATAATATGTCAGAAATAAATAATTGCATACCAGTGTCAGCCTGTCAATAGCTGTATAGACAGCATGAAAAAATAATGCAAGATGCATAGACTAATCAGAATTTCTTACCTTCCTAAAGAGCTCCACAACTCAAAAAACTCTTTGAACCACATTTAGAGAATTGCATTCATGCATTTGACAGACACTTTTTATCCAAAGCAACTAACATTCAAGCTATACATACTGAATGATAACTAGATAATCTTGACCTTGAGTTGTGTTGGTTTCTGAATAGAGAGGCTGTGCTTTGGCTTATCTATATCTATACAGTATAGCCATATTTGACATTTCCAAAATGTACATTTAAGTACTATGTAGCTCAGTAGTTTCCTTGACATAATTGCAGTTTAGTGCACACATGGCATTATTTATTATTATCAGTATTGTGTATCATTATGTTGTAGCAATAGAATGACAATCTTCTATTTATTCTTCTATTCAGATATTAATGTAGTTCACCCAAAAACGGAAAATTGCTGAAAATGTATTCCCCCTCAGGCCACTCAAGATGTAGATGAATTTGTTTCTTAATTGGAACAGATTTGGAGAAATTTAGCATTACATCACTTGCTCATCAGTGGATCATCTGCAGTGAATGGGTGCCGTCAGAATGAGAGTCCAAACAGCTGATAAAAACTTTACAACAATCCACACCACTCCAGTCCATCGATTAACGTTGTGTGAAGTGAAAAGCTGTGTTTATAAGAAACAAATGATGTTTTTAACTGCAAACCATTACTCCTGATGCTTTTTTGATGTGAGAGGACAACAGGGGATGAACATTTTGACTGGAGGAAGTGTTATAATAGATTATGGACTCTGTATAGATTGTGTATTTTGGCCAGAAGTGACTGTTTAAAGTTAAAAACATCTTAATGATAGATTTATAACAAACACACTGCTTTTTACTTCACAAGACATTAACTGATGGACTGGAGTGGTGTGGATTACTTGTGAATTACTGTGATGTTTTTATCTACTGTTTGGACTCTCATTCTGACGGCACCCATTCACTGAAGAGGATCAATTGGTGATTACGTTTTCATTCTAGGGTGAACTATTCCTTTAATTATTGACACACTATTGTCACACAAACCTATTTGGTAATGCCATGCAAATTCTTCCTAAAATGTTTTATGCTAAATATCCAACATCATCCCAATAATATTTTTTGTCTAAAAAAAACTAATTTATATCTGTAAAGTGTGTCCAGAAATTGGTATACTTATGCCATTTGTCATTTATAAATGTCCTTTATGAGGAGAAATGGTTTTTGCATGTTCACACACACAATCTGAGCATTAATCAGTGTGTGTTGTGCTCTCTGTGACAGGCTACATTAGACTGTAATCCACCATCCAGAGAGGAGCGTAACCTCTGAGACCACTGACATTAGACCTACTGTCATGTCCCTGTGCTCACAAATCAACCTGTGTGTAAACCTCTAATTTCAGTCCAAGACTGCCCTTCAGCTTTACGTCCACGCAACAGCTCAAGTGATGTTTATAATGTCAGTTGTGCTGAACACACAGACTACTGCTTCTGCTACACTGTGATTTATTTGGAGGGTGTTCTCAATTTGAAAGAATTTTCTTTTTATGTAGAAAATGAAATTCAATATTATTTTATTTTGTTGTACTTTTTAGCTAGTTGATAAAAATAGGACCATGGACAGCAGCGAAAATGCATCAAATATAAATATATTACTAGGTATAGGCAGTTAATAGAAGTATAATGTCAATTTGACTTTTAATATTGTAATATTTTCATTTTGTTTACTTTAATATGATAATTGATATATCTAGTGTTAGGTTACTGGTTTTAACATTACTTGCCACATTTATACATTTTATAACTAAAATTAAATAAGTAGAACTAAAAGCTAAAACATATAATATATATAAGTTATTTAAAGTAGCAAGTCAGAAGCCTGGTGTGAAGACTGTGAGAGATTCAGTTCATGATAGACAGCACAATAATCTATGTGTCATGAAAGTACACCGCTTTCTTTCTGAAAAACTCAAACCAGGGGAACCTCTCTAAACCAATTTTTTGGTGAATTTGTGTATGTCTTTGTCTCTGTCTTTCTGGTTTTGACTACAAAGAAAGGTGATTTTGTTTTTACAACTAGAAAGATATTTGAAGTTGTTCTGAATTGCGGCATCCAGTTGCTGGAGGGAGAAAGACATAACGATGGAGAGGCAGAGGAGGAGGTGGGGGGGGGGTGTCACATACTAGTGCCTTAAGCAGCTATTTTTGGACCCAAAACCAATTGCTGCAAGTCACTAAAGAAGGATAAAGATGTCATTCCAGCAGCCATGAGGGGCCAGTGAAGGTTTTCTTCTTCTTCTTCTTCTTTTTATTTGTTAGACAATAGCTTTATAACTAGATGAATAATAACAAATAAATAAGAGGAAATACTGAGGTGGGGGGGGGGGGTCACATACTAGTGCCTTAAGCAGCTATTTTTGGACCCAAAACCAATTGCTGCAAGTCACTAAAGAAGGATAAAGATGTCAACCTTCAGTGAAGGTTTTCTTCTTCTTCTTCTTCTTTTTATTTGTTAGACAATAGCTTTATAACTAGATGAATAATAACAAATAAATAAGAGGAAATACTTTTTTTTTCTTCTATTTATTTATTTATTGCTATTCAGCAATGCATTCTGGTGTAGGTAGAGCATTGGAGGGTGCACTAATGCATAAAATATTTCATTCAAGTCCATGATCCATGCAGTTATAAATATAAAACTCTATATTTATCTATCATGGTCATTTCCCGTGTTTTTAAATTTGGATTACCTTTTGCCATCATCTAACTTGCATCTTTAAAAGTACTAATAATGTATTAATACAATGAAAATGTAATCTTTAGCTAATGTTAACATGAATATCAATTTTTCATGCTGCACATTACAATGCTGTGATGCCTACATTTGCTTTAAACGATTGATCATAATGTGTATTTTTTCAATTTTGACAAAATTGTACATACTTTTCATGTCATTCTTTTATCAATTAAATATCACATCACAACCATCACATAAAAAAAAAATTGCTTATCAGTATATATATATTTTTTAAGTTCATATTAGAGCATCCCTACGCTTAATACAGTTTATAAAAGTACAAAGCTGTCACTGATGTGGTTTCCTTTCTAAAGGTAATAATGTACTAATACACTTTAGGTACTAATATGTACCATGTAGGGGTAAATAAGGTACAGAGATGTACCTTTTAGCTTTTGTACATTTCTTGTAGCTTTTCTGAGAGTGTGGTTGATTTACTTTATTAGCCTGAAAAAAAAGGTACCCTTTCAAAAGAACGGGATGAGGTTGAGCACCACCACCTCCCATCATGCATTTACAGTTACAAAAACCGGTTTGATTTCCTGTTTACCATTAAAAAAAGACAACTTAGTCTGAGAATTTTCAGAGAAGAGTTTTTCTATACCGCATTTTTCTCCCTGCTGGAGTTTTAAAATGATAGCTGTGGATGTCAGGCATAACCTGTCCCTCCCTAAACTTCACACAGGCCTTCAATCTGTGAGTCCTGGCTCTCGCTCCTTTACCAAGACGCTTCATTAAGTTTTTATGAGGCTGGCTCTTGTCACTGATACTGACAGGGGGCCAGAGAAAGAAGGTGAACAAGAGAAACCAGTGATGAGGGAGGCAGTCACTCCACAGCCCTCCATCCATACTCGATGCCGCATCCTCCTTTTTTTTTTTTCTTCACGTCCTTCATTGCCTGGTCCTGACAAGGGCCCTGTGGTTGAGTTTGGGCCCCATGACACCCTGTGGCAGATGGGAGGACCATAATAGAGATCAGGGCCAAACCTGGAGGCGTGCGGTGCCGTCAAGAAAGACTGACAGCGAGTGAGAGAGAAAATTGTGAGCGCTGCAGTGTTTGAAAGAGGCGGCTGGCATCTGCAGTGATGGGCTCTGCTCATTAGATTTACTTCTCAAGCTGGATGGAGGCTCCAGTCGGAAATAAGAAAAAGGCAGAGAGGTCAACCCCCGTCCTTCAACATGCTCTCCGACTCTCCCTCACTGCATCCTGAGATGGGTTTTAACAACCTTCTTTGAGAGACCTCAGTGACAGGTGAGGTGGTCACTAGCTTAACATAACCAGGGGATGCACATCATGTCTTTCGCCTCCAAATCTCACAGCGATGTTTCAGTCATGCGAGCTGAGCTTGTCTGTAATATGTCTAATTCACTTCAGACGATGTTTCCTGGCTGTGTGGTCTCTCCCAGATGGGAACCGGCAATGTGTCTAAGTGAGCAAATCGGCTAAGTGGAAAAACTTGTTGGACTCTCGTTTCCTTCAATCGCAGGTTGCCGAGTTTCAAAGCGAACACGCCGAAAAGCCCGAACTGAACATCCGCGGCTTTTAACAACATGCGTTCGTCCTTTTTCTACCATTAGCATCATAGCGTTACCTCCTCGAAGAGGTCAGAGGATACTTATACACATGCACTCAGCCGTAATTTGCTTTAGCTAGTGGAGCAAACAGATGGACTGGAATTTGAATGGTTTCTCTTGGAAACTCTTCAAAGTGCGTGTGCCTCGTAGTCCTTCCACTTAAATCTGAAGGATCGTGCTGAGAGATGTTTTAGTCATTAGCGACTACTGTAATTGCAAGTTAGAAATTAAAAAAAAAAAAAGTGTATTTATACTAGGATCCTCAATATAATATTGAACCGTTCTGTATTACATCCATGGTTCAATATGCGCTTGTGAATTGCAGTTTTTCAGTTTTGCATTTAAATGTTTTCAGAATTGGCTCTGTTTGTGTGTGCCCGTGAGTCTATGCTCTGAGATGAGCAAAATGCAATGCCTCGCCACTTATAATGTGCATTTGAAAAAGCAACATACGCCAAACACCTTCCTTTGTAATGACTTGCAATGAGAAGTGTTTCTAAACAACCTGTTGTCCAACGGAAGAGAACATTATAACTTGTTTTTATTTCACAACATCAGTTGAGTGTTTGAAAGTGACGTGACATGTGGCCAAGTATGGTGACCCATACTCAGAATTAGTGCTCTGCATTGATCCCATCCAAAGTGCACACAAACAGCACTGAACACACACACCGTGAACACACACCCGGAGCAGTGGGCAGCCATTTTTGCAGGAGCAGTTGGGGGTTCGGTGCCTTGCTCTGTATGCCCTGTATTACAAAACCTTCAATCTTGCTGTCAAATCAAATGCTGTGAGGTGAAGTCTGATGTCAATGGTATTTGGTGAAAAGACACCCACAAACCAATGATGAAATCCCACAAGATGTGTCGAACTGCACTGAATTTCAGTTGTGAGCTACAGTGGAGGGCATATTTCAGTCTGTACATTACAAAAAAGCTATCTTATGGTTTCAAAAACTTGAAATAGATTAAATTACACTTTTATGGACATTGCCACCATTCGTTCTCGTTCACGTTCTTTTCATGATAAAGAGCCACCAGGATATTCGTAGGTTACGAGTCCGACTCTCTAACCATTAGGCCACAACTTCCCCTTTGCGATCTGTGGTGGCTTCTTATCACAGAGTGAGGCAGAAATATATTATTTACTGTAATAAAGGCTATGTCGATTAGCAACGGATTACAGATATACTTAATCACTATGAAAATACCCGAGATAGCTTGAAGAGCACAGATAAACCATATATTGTTGCAGGCGAGTGTATATTGTCCTTATGTTTCATCATTCAAAATGTTTCCATCTTCTTTAACAATGCCTTTGTGCATACTAGGGATTTCCTGGAACGTCATCAGTTCTATTACTTCTGCGATGCATATGTGGATTTTCTGCACAATGGTGCGCTGGCCACCACTATGAACGAAACTGACGTTACATGTGTTTATAGCATTCAATCATGGCCAATCCATCCCATTTTGGGTAAAAATAGGAAAAATAATACCTCTCTCAAAATACATTTTAAGTAGACATAATAATCCACCTCTTTATCCATTGTACAGATGTTTACAGGAAGATGTTATTATTAATTTGTTTAAAAAAAAAATCACATTTTAAATAGCAAAAAACACTGATGTGCCATGCCATCAGAACCAAACCGAACTGAAAGCCGTGGCTAAAACAAACGAGGTATGTATTGAACTGTGGGTTAACTGTATTGTTGCATACCTAATTTATACAGCATAGAGAACTTTTTGAAAATAATATTGGTAGGATACAACGGGGCTAAAGGCCCACTGGGGTAAATGTCAGATTTGATTTGATTTTCTTCTAGTGTACTAGATGGCACAAAAACGCATTGCAGCACTTGCGTGTTTCATTATGCACGGGAACTTCAGCTCATCCCTGCATGACTCATTTGTGGGCGGCAACACAAAGTCTGAGCTTTGTTGATCTACTATTTATTTATTTAAATATTAGAGATTTCTGTAGCAAATGAGAATCGTTACCAAATATGTTTTGAGAAAGGTCATGGTAATGCTTTTCAGTTTTGTTCAAAGTAATTAGATTAACGATTGTTTTAATAACTGAAGAATATGTAAAAAGTATTTTATTTGGCGTAAAAAGCATGCCAATTGTTGGGGCTAAAGGCACAATCTCCTATGTGATAAATATCTTACTGACTTTTCCATTTGCTGAAATGACAGATTCAAATGATCAATATAATGTATTAAGTTAAACATAGAGATAATTACCATATTTATAATGAAACCATCATATTTCAAAATATGATATTAATGATATAAATCATTTATTGTTGCTGTAAAGCCATTTTAAATAGAGATATCTTTCAAAAAGTGCAACAGCTTTAAGAATCTTTATTTTTTTTATAAAATTTTTCTGCATTTCTACATTGAACAAATCTTAATGACCATGCTTTTATTGAATAAAAGTAAATGAAATGCATTTATCAAAATTAATATTTGTTGACGTGATTGCATTAACTTAAATATTATGAAAACAATATGACTTTTAAACTACTTTAGAAAACTACTTTAATAATTTAGTTTCCCACAAAATATATTGCTTCATCGGTGTTCAATAAAAACACAACTGACTTTACAAAAACTTCAGCTATGTGTCTTTGAGAAACTAGAGCACATACTGAACTGAATGGCCTGAATTATATAGTGGTTGCCAATTAAATACTTTGATTTAATCCAAGGTTTTCAAGAAGACATGGTTAAACCTTGGATTATTTTCATGTTAAGTTTGTGTATGTACTAGGTATACTATAAAACTATGTTCTTGGCATTGAGAAATGTGAGCTGGACTGAGAAGATTTTGGGAAAATGTGCAAGTCAGGCAAAAATGCAGGAGAATATGCAAATGTACAAGACGGGGAATAGATGTCCACATACTAAAGCTTTGAACTTCATTAGGAACAAGCAACACTTCATCCACTTCAGTCTTCATCATTTTACTTGGTGAAGTGAATGTAAATGGTTGAAGCCTTGTTGCAAAAAACGTTTAGAGCTTTATATGGGTAGGGATTTGTTTATATTTTATTTATCTTTTTTAACATATCCTAGTGTTGTTCCAATGCTGTATGCCCTGTATTACAAAACCTTCAATCTTGCTGTCAAATCAAATGCTGTGAGGTGAAGTCTGATGTCAATGGTATTTGGTGACAAGACACCCACAAACCAATGATGAAATCCCACAAGATGTGTCGAACTGCACTGAATTTCAGTTGTGAGCTTCAGTGGAGGGCATATTTCAGTCTGTACATTACAAAAAAGCTATCTTATGGTTTCAAAAACTTGAAATAGATTAAATTACACTTTTATGGACATTGCCACCATTCGTTCTCGTTCACGTTCTTTTCATGATAAAGAGCCACCAGGATATTCGTTAAAAAAAAATCAGCTTTTGAGAAGTCAGTCATTCATACTGATTACAAAGACATGAGGTAGAATAAATGATGACAGGATCTTCAATAAATGATGGCTGAAATATTCCTTTAAGTCTGATTTCTCTCCTCGTTGCAGTTGAGCTTGTTAAATTGTCTTTGCATCTGACATTCATCTTGAAAAGGCAGTTGAAAAAAAAAAAAAAACTCAAAAGATTAGTGCCTTGCACTTGAGCATGATGAGCAGTTTTAGTCACAAATCAATAGTCAGTTAGGAAAGGAGGCCCTTCTTGAAGGTAATCTACTGTATCCTTTAAGAAGCCAGCAACGGGTCTGAATACTTAGGACCATGTGATATTTCAGTTTTTCTTTTTTAATAAATCTGCAAAAATGTCAACAATTCTGTGTTTTTCTGTCAATATGGGGTGCTGTGTGTACATTAATGAGGAAAAAAAATTAACTTAAATGATTTTAGCAAATGGCTGCAATATAACAAAGAGTGAAAAATTTAAGGGGGTCTGAATACTTTCCGTACCCACTGTATGTATATATGGTGGCATGGTACATGTCCAACGCACAACAGTATCACTATGGTATTTATTGGTGTCAGAAATATACAGTATATTAGAATCGCTTTTAGTTAATGTTTTTTTACTAAAAAATTTTGAGGTCAATGTTTATTTATTTATTTATGAAAGACATTAATCATTTTATTCATGAAGGATGGATTAAATTGATAAGAAGTGACAGTAAAGACATTTATAATGTTGTTCCTTTGAACTTTCCACAAAAATAGTAAGCAGCACAACAATTTTCACCATTGATAATAATAAAAAAATGTTACACAAAAACCAGATCAGCATATTAGAATGATTTCTGAAGTATAATGTGACACTGAAGACTAAAGTAATTTCATTACATAAATAAATTACATTTTAAAATATATTAAATTATAAAACTCAATTAAATTGTAATAATATTTCACAATATTACCGTTTTTACTGTATATTTGAATAAATAAATGCAGCCTTGGTGAGCATAAGAGACATTTTTCAAAAACATAAAACAAATCGACTGACCCAAAGCTTTTGTATGGTAGTGTACATTTAAAATGTAGAGTCTTTCTCTCTTGGGTAAATCCGAACGAACAAAACCTATTGTCTATTTAAAAAAAGAAGGCATGATCAGTTTCAATTGGAAATATGCCAACACAGGAAAAAAGGAGAAGAAGGAAACTCTTTAAAAGAAAATGCTAAAAGTTCTACATCCTCAAGGCTTGTTTTGATCATCATTGAGTTTCTTCCAGATCATAGTGACACTTACAGCGACACTAGGAGACATGAGGAACATGACTGATTTTCTGACATAATTTCTACTCTTCCAGTTTCTCTTGCATGTAATCTTTTCTTTAAATGTCATTACAAGCTTATAAAAAACTGGTGCACCATTTTGGGGACAGCTGATCATTTGGGAACTGCTGGCAGCCTTTGACTTCATGCAGATTTCTGAGTTTCCAAAAGACAGAAAGCCATACCCCACTTCCTGAAGATGTTAGAAACAGCCCTACCGGGACTTTTGTATAGCAGATGGTGTACAGTGAAACACACTGCTCTTATATGATTTCTAATGCACCACTTGCGTGTTATCACTCCCCAGACTCATTCTGTCATGAATTCATGTTTGGGAATGTCTCAGGTTACTTATGTAACCATGGTTCCCTGAGTAGGGAACGAGACACTGCGTCCTCTAGGGGTCACTATGGGGAACGCCTCGTCGTGACCCGTGTCTGAAGCATACATTGAAAAAACACCAACAACACGTTGGCCGGCGACAGCCCATGACGTCACTACCGGTGCGACTATAGTATAAATAGCTGCCGGGAGAACATGTCATTCACTTCTTCGTCTGAAGCTTGCGTTCGAAGCATGGCAGGAAGCCTAGAGGACGCAGTGTCTCGTTCCCTACTCAGGGAACCATGGTTAGATAAGTAACCTGAGACGTTCCCTTTCAAGGGAACTTCGAACTGCGTCCTCTAGGGGTCGCTATGGGGAACGGTATACCCACGCCGCCATACTGAGGGTAGTGCAGGCCAGAACCATGGTGAGCACTAAGTACCAACTTTACCATTTTCATGGTGAGTTGCCCCTGGGACGTCAGACGGCTGTCTGTGACTTTATCCCCTATGGCCAAAGGCCTAGGCTACATACCCAACTTACCTGTTAGGGCCAGACTCCTGGGCCCGGGGTAGAGCTCAAGGCTTGGAATCATAATGGATTCCTTTAAGGGGATATGACCCAGAACCTAGTATCACACTAAGGCTTGGCCTGTCACACAGGGGCTACCGCTTGCTCTTGCATAAGCTCTGAAAGGAACTGTCTCAACAGACCTCGAGTGGCCACACCCTGTTAAAGTAGGTATCCTAGGATACCTAAGTGGAGTGGTGCCCAAGGTGAACGGGGCTTAAACCAGCTCAAGAAAGGGCACGAAGCAACCGCGCGAAGCCCTCACCATACAGGATTTTAGAAAAGAACGCAAAGAACTGGCGTGCGAACTTACCACAATGTAGATTTTAGAAAGTGCACAAAGCCTTCACGTGCACACTTACCATAACATGGATTTTAGGATACCGTTCTAAGGGGGCTCTCGTGGCACTCTGAAAGAGCAGCTCATAGATGAAATGGTGCATACCAACCCCAATATGTTTGAGAGTCACCAACTCGATCTAAGATATAAAGCTGGAATGGCTAGCAGTAAATCTCTAGCTGAAGGGGCAAACACCCAGCTCTCACACGAGAGGGGAGCTCGACCTACCGCATGTTCCAATGCTGGAACAGCTAGCAA
>NW_015505769.1:1099831-1100091 GCF_001515645.1 Sinocyclocheilus grahami | reverse complement strand
CCAGAACCATGGCGAGCACTAAGTACCAACTTTACCATTTTCATGGTGAGTTGCCCCTGGGGGCTTTCCGGCTTTCCGTGACTTTATCCCGTACGGCCAAAGGCCTAGGCTACATACCCAACTTACCTGTTAGGGCCAGACCCGGGGTAGCGGGGTAGAGCTCAAGGCTTGGAATCATAATGGATTCCTTTAAGGGGATACGACCAAGAACCTAGTATCACACTAAGTCTTGGCCTGTCACACAGGGGCTACCGCTTGCT
>NW_015505769.1:1098887-1099580 GCF_001515645.1 Sinocyclocheilus grahami | reverse complement strand
CCCAATATGTTTGAGAGTCACCAACTCGATCTAAGATATAAAGCTGGAATGGCTAGCAGTAAATCTCTAGCTGAAGGGGCAAACACCCAGCTCTCACACGAGAGGGGAGCTCGACCTACCGCATGTTCCAATGCTGGAACAGCTAGCAACAATTTACTTAGCTGAGGGAGCCACACACCCAGCTCTAAAACGAGAGGGAGGCTCGGACCTATAGCATGTTCCAATACTGGAACTGCCAGCAGTAAGTTACCTAGCTAAGGGAACACAGAGCCAGCTCCCAACGAGAGAGGGGGCTCGCCCAGCATGATCGTTAGAATCAGAGGTAAGTGTACTGCAAGCTAGCCAAAAACTCAGCCCATCAGCGAGGCGGATTTGGAAGGGACTAGTTCACCTGATGCTACTGGTACCAGGTGCTCTGGGAAAACAGAGAACTCAACTCTCACGTGAGAGGAGAACTCCGAACTCAGAAAGAATAGCGCGCTCATAGGCAACCCTTTGGTAAAGGGGAGCACTGCTAATACTACCACAGCCCACGGAGCGGACCCGGGCGCTCGATAGGAAGCAGCATGCTCATAGTAACCCTCAATGGTGAGGGGAGCGATACTTCCAAGTGTGTCAAAAATAGAGACACACTGGTTGAGTGGAGCCCAAGGTACCGGGGTCTAACCAACTCAGAGAAAGGGAACGAAGCTA
>NW_015505769.1:1063303-1096010 GCF_001515645.1 Sinocyclocheilus grahami | reverse complement strand
ATAGTAACCCTCAATGGTGAGGGGAGCGATACTTCCAAGTGTGTCAAAAATAGAGACACACTGGTTGAGTGGAGCCCAAGGTACCGGGGTCTAACCAACTCAGAGAAAGGGAACGAAGCTAAACAGGATTACCATACAGGATTTCAGAAAGTGCGCAAAGCCTCGATGTTGGCATAACTCGTATGCTGGAATCGATGAATGCGTAAGAAAGATAACGCTCAAAACTCACCACACGCAGAGCAGGAGGATTGGGAAGGCTCAGCCTCAGCTTCTTCGCCGTCCTCAGACATCTCCTGCTCTTACTGGGCCGAACCCAGCAGAGCACCGACCCCCGGATCAAGCGATTTTAAAGAAATAACATCATCCTCCAGCAGCTTACTCTCGTCCACAGCCGACGAGCGCGAGAGGGAAAAAACCTTTTTGAACTCATCAGCCGGATCCACCTGCGATCCCCACGAGCCCATCCTCCTCCGTGCCTCAGCAGCGGTGGGTCCTGAGCCGCGGGAAGCAGACGGCTGCCCCCCTACAGCTAGCAACAATTTACTTAGCTGAGGGAGCCACACACCCAGCTCTAAAACGAGAGGGAGGCTCGGACCTATAGCATGTTCCAATACTGGAACTGCCAGCAGTAAGTTACCTAGCTAAGGGAACACAGAGCCAGCTCCCAACGAGAGAGGGGGCTCGCCCAGCATGATCGTTAGAATCAGAGGTAAGTGTACTGCAAGCTAGCCAAAAACTCAGCCCATCAGCGAGGCGGATTTGGAAGGGACTAGTTCACCTGATGCTACTGGTACCAGGTGCTCTGGGAAAACAGAGAACTCAACTCTCACGTGAGAGGAGAGCTCCGAACTCAGAAAGAATAGCGCACTCATAGGCAACCCTTTGGTAAAGGGGAGCACTGCTAATACTACCACAGCCCACGGAGCGGACCCGGGCGCTCGATAGGAAGCAGCATGCTATAGTAACCCTCAATGGTGAGGGGAGCGATACTTCCAAGTGTGTCAAAAATAGAGACACACTGGTTGAGTGGAGCCCAAGGTACCGGGGTCTAACCAACTCAGAGAAAGGGAACGAAGCTAAACAGGATTACCATACAGGATTTCAGAAAGTGCGCAAAGCCTCGATGTTGGCATAACTCGTATGCTGGAATCGATGAATGCGTAAGAAAGATAACGCTCAAAACTCACCATACGCAGAGCAGGAGGATTGGGAAGGCTCAGCCTCAGCTTCTTCGCCGTCCTCAGACATCTCCTGCTCTTACTGGGCCGAACCCAGCAGAGCACCGACCCCCGGATCAAACGATTTTAAAGAAATAACATCATCCTCCAGCAGCTTACTCTCGTCCACAGCCGACGAGCGCGAGAGGGAAAAAACCTTTTTGAACTCATCAGCCGGATCCACCTGCGATCCCCACGAGCCCATCCTCCTCCGTGCCTCAGCAGCGGTGGGTCGTGAGCCGCGGGAAGCAGATGGCTGCCCCCCTTTCCTCGAAAAGAGAGACAAACGAGAGCGGAGTTTTTCATTAAAATACTGTGTTTTTTCAATGTATGCTTCAGACACGGGTCACGACGAGGCATTCCCCATAGCGACCTCTAGAGGACGCAGTTCGAAGTTCCCTTGAAAGGGAACTACTCTCTGACAGCTTCACAAAGGCCATGCTGGGGATCTATAGCAAATGCTAGTGCTTAGTTTAGCTGTATCTGTGGGAATGTCAGACCTGTGTAGGCCAAACAAACAGGCAGGTAATTAAGAGCACTGTCTGTTTATCTGTTCTGATTCTGATAAAGTGTTGCGATGTTAGTATAACTGGCTAATGTCTTGTTTTTTTTTCTATCTTCCCCTGCAGGTACCAAAATATTTAATTTTAAGCAATGTGGCTCTGTGGTGCTTAAACAAAGTACAGCCACATCTCCTCAAACAATTGCTTGAGTCTGGGGTGAGGATTTGCATTTACGTATTTATTTTTATGGCAGACAGAGTGTTTTGGAAACCTGTCATTCTTTTTACAATTCCTTTGGTGATTCTAGTGGTGCAGAAATTACACATTTCCTTTTTAATTGACTATCATGAAGAAAAAAAGATGGGATATCCTTTTTTATTTTTTAGATAGAAGCTGGACTTGCTTGCTTGCATAGTTTAACGTTAGTGTTCAGGATAAAAAAATAAGAGAAATTTATTAGATAACATGATGAGCAGTTCATTACTCCATAAAATACGGTGCATACACACTCTTTGTGCCTACATTATGTTTTTTTATATTGTGATGTTCATGTACTTTTATGCCTCAAATTAAATTTAGTAATTTTGTGATTCATCTCAAAGCTGATTGGTTTGGTTCAAGTCTCAGAACTGTTTATTGAATTAGAGATTATTATTATTTCCCTAGCGAAAAATAAGGCTGCTGTGTCACTGATCTGCAGTTTTATCTTGATAGAAAATAGCTGAGTTGATTGGATCAGTCTTTGATCAATGGACTGCTGAAGTCCTCATTTCTGCCTTCCACAAATTATAATCTTGAGGGAGAACAAAGCAGTTCCTGCATGGGGGTTACTGAATGTTAATGTTAATGTCACTGCCCTCCCCACAGGAGGTGGTGTCCACAAAAAAATCCTTTGTTGTCCACAAAGCCTGATCTCATTAGAATTAAACTTTCCCCACGTGTGGAAAGGGGGTTTGCCATTTTGACTGCTGATGACTGCACAGCAGTTCTTTCTGGTCCTCAAATCTGATTGGCTGAGAGGTTTTCCACCCATGAGATATTCATCCAATATCACCACAGGAACTGTTTTACAATTTGTATCACTCCGCTTACAGTATTTCTCACAGCGAATGTCATGGCGGATGTCCAAATCCACTGTAATTTTATGAATAATACTGTTTTTGTGTCGCAGAACGTAGGTTTTTTTAGGCGAGAATGTAGTTGTCTAGACTTCAAATATGCGGTTTGTTAATAAAGACAAAACTTGCTTTGGCATTTTTGGAGATGTGAGCTCCAGCACGTCAGTGGCCGTTCAGCGCTCATGAACCCGCCAAGAGCAGCCTCACCTCTGCCAAATCTTCTGGAATTTACTGCTGGCTCTGATGTCTATACATTGGTTAAAAGTGAGCTATAATTTGTTTTCGGTAAATCTAACAGGCAATCTTTGGTCTCATTAATCTATTATTTGTTCCAGAGCAAATAGTTTTGGCTGAGGGCAAAGTCTCATAACTTAATTTTTTTTATGTAACTTTAATGCTGTATAACAGAGCACTGCCTATATACTTTTGACTTAATTGCCTAGCAACTTTTATGATGGCTGCTGTTGTTTGTTAAATAGTATTATTCAATAAATAATATTTATATAAATAATAGTAGTATTCAATAATAATATTTTGTACTGAGAAGCTGTGTGTGTGATGGTGATTTTAGTTAATTGTTCTCCCATTAGATGGTGACAAGAGACTTTGAGTCAGTAGCAAATACTTTTATATTGAAAGAATCTGAAACAAGGTTGTAAACAAGGAAGTTATTTTTTACTTTCAACAACACCTTGTAAGGTGCGAACAACAAATGCATTGACCAGCAATTTCATCGGAAATCGCCCATAACAGATGAAAGGACAGTACGACAAAGATATCACTTTCCTCAGGGGATGTTCAAACAAATGTTTTATTGTGAATATGAGATTGAGCTGAAGAATGAGTGCTTTATCAGATGCAGTTAATCAAACTCGCCCAGTCCATCTCTGTCTCATAACACTCTACTAATACAATAAGCTTTCAGTGAAGCAACTCAATGTTCCTGCATTACTAGTTCTAAAATGATGTTTTCAAATTAGTAACGAAGGCTTGAGCTCAGCTGTTAAACTGTCAACTTGAGATTTGAATCAGTGGCGGAAGGAAGTAGTTTCGCATACAAAATGTTTTTATCATTTTATTTTATTTTATTATTTTTAACGATACTCCATGGTTGTTGTTTTGTTATTAATTTATTTACACGCTTGTGCTGTTGTGCTGTTTAATGAATGCAGCGTCACACTCGTTGCCATGTGATCATTTAAAGCGATCATATTGTATTATATATTTCCCCTCATCTTTTGAAATTAGAGTATAGAGTCTCTAACATACAGTCCACTCAGGCCATTTATTGAAACTGCAAAAATGGGTCATTCAGAAATCTAGAGTCTGTTTTTGAAGGAGCAAACCCACAACCTATAATTAAACACAGCTACTCATTCCACAAATGTGAAGATGTTAGCTAATCACCACATTTAACATATGACTGTTGTAGGTGCAATAAACCTTGGCCAACATGTTAAGTGTGCTGGAGTGAGATAAAGTAGCTAAATAAAAACTAAATGATAAAGCATATTATACATACCCGACAAAGTTTTTTAAACAATTGTTTTTTACTACTGTCACTGCGGGAGAGTCCAGCGTTGAAACACTGTCTCTGCCTCGTCGTTCTCTCTACTAATGACAACAGTCATGATTGAAATATCTTTCCCTCTCTCCATATGACAAATTAAAATTCACTCAAGCATTGATTCTCTTATTGTAATTGCCCTTAGGGAAATTAGCTTTTCAGGAGAGAAGAAAAAACGTGGAGGGGGGGAAAAAGTAAATTGAGTCTTAACCCCATGGATACATTGACAGCAGTTGTTTTGCGGGTCTCATCTGCCTCTGTTGAATTAGTGTAGAGGGAAAGTAAAGAGTAAATGTGTTGTTAGTAGAGGGCAAGGTCAATAAACAACAGAAAAAAGCTGACATGACCTCGGTGCTCTTAAGATTATACTGTTTGCTTAGACAAGAACCACTGCATTGAATGTGAGCTGTTATTAAAGCTGAAGGCAGCGTCCCTGAACCTAGCAGTGTTTCATTCAAACAGGGTTCAATTAATATCTAACAGTAGAACATTTTATCTACATTAGGTTTGAAATGAATTGCAAAAGGAAATAAAGTAATATATACGCTAATTCATTATAGGGGCAAACTTTAATCTGATCTGTAACGTGAGATTACCAGCCTGAAATATTACTCCATTCACCCTCTCACTAGAGATAACTGGTTCTCAATTTTCACATATTACTAAAATATTTAGCATTCTTGATCCCTAATATCTGGCTCTTGTTACATAAAGTGAAATTAATCAGCATAAACTACTCTGCAATTCCCTTGAAGATAATTTAAAGTCTGTGGGTATTTCAGAGTAATAACACCACTAATATTTAAGAATCTTAATTTCCTATATTGCAAATATATGAAAGTAATAAAACAATTTGTCTGGTCATTTGAAGCTAATGGGAGGGCATGCATAATGTCAGCTTTAAAGAAAAATATATCTTGTTTTATGAATGAGTGTTTCCAAACAGGTTTCCCAAACACTGCTATTGGTCAAACATTCAGGTAGACCCGCCCCCAAACTTATGCCATTGGTTGAGCCACTTTTGGGATGGTTGAAACATTTTCAATAAACAGAGCCTCTGCATATTACACTGGGAAAGCAGGAAGTATTTTAACATTAAAATTACAATTTCAGCTTTAATAAAAGCACACTCATGTTAATGGTTTGCCTTTTGCTTCTGAAATTCTTGTTCATGTTGTCTGTGTCAGGACTTTTCATCTTCTGCGTTTTCAAGGGCTGAATTATTCAAATGAAAATTAGAGTAGGGCAAAACATTATCAAATCTAATTAGCCAATTGTAGTTAAACGTGTTAACGTGAAAAGTAAAGCTAAACACACTTAATACTCTGTGTTTATTAGCATTAATATAGTAAGGGTAATTTCATAAAAAGCTGTGAAGGTCTATTTAAAGCTTTCAAAAGGGCTTGTGGCGAACAAACATGACTTCACAGCCTCAACTATCAAATAAAACAGGTTTTGAAAAATTACAGTGCTTTGAAAATTCACATATTTAAATGATCATTTCCACAAATCGGTGATATTGTATCAAAGGACATTTATTTTTTATTTTTATTAAATTGATAGTATATTTTACCAAATTAATGCACACTGACACCTGTCAATTCACAGAAATAATATAATTTAAAAATAAAATGTTTAGTTAACTTATAACCTTTTCATTAAGTTAGAATAATGAGCCTTTCTGTGTGCAAGTATTTTGACAAATGCAGCCAGTGAAATTCTCAGACATTTATAGATTATTATTGATGAGTGCAGAAAAACTTTGAGCATTAACACAAATAAGCTGTTCTACTGTTGTGTAAACTGATGTTACTAATCTCAATGATTTGGTCTGAATAATATTTATTTGCATAAATGCATTTGATTGCTAGACACAAATGAATATCTGAGCGTGTATACTGTACTAAATTAGAAAAACTAGCTGAACTGTAGCCAGAAATAACATGAAAGTGATAGTTCTAGTTCGGATAGTGGGCTGCAGCCAACACTTTTGAACTCAAAACTAAGTTTTGGGGTAAGAAATCTGTAACAGAGGAACAATCAATCAGAAGAATGTGTAAGAATTATTAACAAGCTAGATTTGTTTCTATGCTTTCAGCAAAAACCTAAAAAAACAAAAAAAACAAATACAGGCTGTACAATTAATTGCTTTAAAATCGTGCTACACTATATATTTATGATAGTTGCACCAGACTCCAAAACTGTAGTAATTGCATGTTTTGTAGCACTCCACACTTTTGTGAGATATAAAAACATTTGTAACAATATTCATTTCTCTATATATTTTTTTTATTTGGCAAGTAACCCTATAATACGTGAGACCATGCACAGTCACTCAGGTTGACTGTACAATACATTATCCTTTACCTTGTTTCTGCACTTTTTTTTAAGCTGGTCAATGTGATTGCGTGCATTTTATTCTTGATATCTAATCAGCAGTACTAAGTAATAAACAGTTATCATATTGCAGTTCAAATAGCAATATTTGTCTAAACAATCACATTATATACTAATATTGAAAGTTTGAGGTCTTGAGGATTTAAAATACTAATACTAATACTAATAATAATAATAATAATAATAATACTGATAGTAATAATACATATAGTAATAATAATATGTTTATTCAGCAAGAACACATTAACCCTCAAATACCCATATATTCACATATAGAGATCGCAGTCAAACTAGCTGCTAAATATGTATACACCATATTGCATGTTTTGTAGCACTCCACACTTTTGTGAGATATAAAAACATTTGTAACAATATTCATTTCTCTATATATTTTTTTTATTTGGCAAGTAACCCTATAATACGTGAGACCATGCACAGTCACTCAGGTTGACTGTACAATACATTATCCTTTACCTTGTTTCTGCACTTTTTTTTAAGCTGGTCAATGTGATTGCGTGCATTTTATTCTTGATATCTAATCAGCAGTACTAAGTAATAAACAGTTATCATATTGCAGTTCAAATAGCAATATTTGTCTAAACAATCACATTATATACTAATATTGAAAGTTTGAGGTCTGTAAGATTTAAAATACTAATACTAATACTAATAATAATAATAATAATAATAATACTGATAGTAATAATACATATAGTAATAATAATATGTTTATTCAGCAAGAACACATTAACCCTCAAATACCCATATATTCACATATAGAGATCGCAGTCAAACTAGCTGCTAAATATGTATACACCATATGAAATGGTTAATTCATTTGCTTTATTTGACAGTCTTCATTGTATATAATTGTAATTATTAATATTAGAAGTACTATCTGCTGTTGCTATTTTTTTTATTGTATTTATACATTTATTTTCTCTTATTTATTATAATTTTTTTAATATCCTTTTTTACTTTGGTGTAATCATATTATGTATTGTACACATCTGAAATGCTTTGGCAATACTTTAACACAAATGTCATGCTTAATAGTTACATGATCTAGCCATATAACTAATCACAGAAGAAAAATACTTACTTGAATGTTAATTGATCCTGTCCAGTACAACAGCATCCAATAGCATGTAAGGTTGAACAATATAACCTAATAGTTCTGTTAATGTGGTCTTAGAGAGATAAAAACATGAGCAGGTTTATTTTAGTCAAGCTAAAAAGTATGTTGTAATATTACAACAGGGGGCCTTAAAGGGTTCAATTTGTCAAAAGAGTAAATGCAATTATAATGTTGCAAAATATTTACATTCGCTCAGTTATGTAATTTTTAATGCAAAGATGACATTGTTTGAGATGTCTTTGTTATGGGCTATGGTTAGGGGTAAGGGTAGGGGTAGGGTTAGGTCAAATAATGTCATATTTGCATTAAAAATGACATAACTAAGCGAATGACACTTAATGACAGTTGTCATAAACATGCATAAAACCTCTTTCATATTCATGACATGTGTCATGTCATGATTATGAAGGTGTCATGTCAGTCTTATGCACACCCCTTCAAGTAAAGTGTTACCTAAGGTTGAACAATATAACCTAATAGTTCTGTTAATGTGGTCTTAGAGAGATAAAAACATGAGCAGGTTTATTTTTTATTTTAGTCAAGCTAAAAAGTATGTTGTAATATTACAACAGGGGGCCTTAAAGGGTTCAATTTGTCAAAAGAGTAAATGCAATTATAATGTTGCAAAATATTTATTTTTCAAATAAATGCTGTTCTTTTCATTCTTTTCATTGAATTAGTTTCTGTTTATCAAAGAATACTGAAAAAAATGCATCACAGTTTCAACAAAAATATTACACAGCACAACCATTTTCAACACTGAAGACAGGAGTATAATGATGCTGAAAAGTCAGCTTTGCTGAATATTTATTACAATAGAAAACTGTTTGTTTTAATTGTAATAATATTTCACAATATTACTGTTTTTTTCTGTATTTTTGATCAAATAAATGCAGCCTTGTTGAGCATAAGACAAATACAAAATGTTACCGACACGAAAATTTTGAAAGATAATGTTTTTTTTTTAAGTGAAAGTGACATGTGGCCAAATATGGTGACCCATACTTGGAATTAGTGCTCTGCATTTTAATCCATCCAAAGTGCACACACACACAGCAGTGAACACACACACACCATTTATGCTGCGGCGCCCGGGGAGCAGTTGGGGATTTTGGTGCCTTGCTCAAGGGCAACTCAGTCGTGGTTTTGAAAGTGGGAGAGAGCGCTGTACATTCACTCCCCCTACCTACAATCCCTGCCAGTACGAGACTTGAACCCACAACTTTTGGGTTGCGAGTCCGACTCTCTAACCATTAGGCCATGACTTCCCCATTGTAATTTTGGACCAAATCATGCAGCCTTAGTGTGAAGGGATTCTGATGCTTAATAACTGTCTGACTTTGACTTGTAGGATCAAAAGTTCTGCCTGATGAATATGTGTGTGCACATTTGTAGAGTATTGCTTTCACAGCTCCAGAGATCATTCCCTGTGATCTCCTCACTGGAACGCTTTATGACATGAGAAGGCAGATAGGTGAGCGCTGCGGACCAGCCATTTTTTTTCTCTTTGCAGGAAAAGGACATCGAGTCTCTGCAAATTCTCGCAGAGGAAGCTGTCACTCCCTCTGTCACTCGGCACATGTAGCCTCTTGAAGGCAAAATGTCATCCAACTTGTCAGGACTCTAATCCCAGAGAACCATTTACTGTAGTGCTCTTTTTGTTTTTTTTAGTCTCTCTGCATCCTCTCTTTACGAACTTCTCCCTTTCCATTTGTGTCTTCGCTCTCATAAATATTCCTTTCTCTGCACCCACACTCTCTCTCTATCTACAGGCCCGCCGACGATCATCTCTCTGGCGCGACACGTTAACTTGATCAGCGATCATGAGTGATGTCACGGACAAGAGGTGTGCGTCTCTCATCCCTTAACGTCCTCCATGACTCACTCCCATCTATTATATCATCAAAATAACAGCTGTTCCTCCCCAAAGTTGCTGTATCCCTGTGTGGCACTTTCGCAGACCTCTCCCTGAGCAGCTGCACTGTGACTGTTACAGTGTCACGGTGGCACTGTCACGGTGCTCAAAAAAATAATAAAAAATCAGCACACCTGGTCTCCACCAAGTACAAAAATATAATAACGGACTATCACATAGGTGACATTTTGAGCATGCTGGCTCTTCATCAGTCTGATGAAGCCCAGGTGCCCAGATGTGCCAATTTTATTTAAAAAAAAATTTCTATTGATATTAGTTAAATATATAATACCTTATAGGCTACTTCATTTACTCGATTTTCTAGCTCAGTATCTATCAAATGCAACCCGTTGTAGAATTACTGCTGTCTCTTTCATGAATGAATGGAATATTCATGCTAGACAATGCGGAGTGATAAATAGCAGTGGACAGTTTTTTTCCAAAGATCATGCAATATAATCCATCTTTTCAACCATCTTGAATCAGCTGATGATCATAAATCATCAGCTATAAACCATATAACCTCTATCAAAAGTTACATTTAGCTGGATTTGCCAGCATTGTCCCCCTCCCTCATTTCTCCACAAGGTGGCTTTTTTACACTGGAAGGTTCACGTGTTATTGTACTTGATTATATGCTCCGTTCTTAAGACTAGGTATCTGTCGGAATGATGAAATGGCTCTCCGTAAGCTTTAAGCTTTTTGTTTAAGCAAAAATTTGTCACATTTTCATTCCGACTATACAAATAGAGTCCCAAACAAGCTATGCCTCCCACCATGCATTTGTAATGCCGTCTTTCCCTCTCCAGACTGTTTGGATTCCTACACAGGGGGATGCTCACTTATAGAACTGTTTCAGACATGATAGATGGTCCACGAAAGTGTGATTTCACAAAGTCCACACAATTTGCTTGTCTTAAGTAGCAGTTCTAAATGTAAACAGGTTTGTTTTCACTTTGTGAAATGCGCTGCGCTGTGATTAATATTTAAAAACTCCTTTAGCCGAAGCCTCCGGCTCGATCTCGCTCGCTTAAAATATTTCTAGTCCACACTTAAAAGTAGACCAGTGGGGTGTCAGTTATGATATCCAATTAATTAGTTAATTAAAATACTTTTCTCCTCTTTTCACATTGTGTCAGAGAGAGAGAGAGCAGATGTCTATATATTAAGCTCAAAAGTTCACATTCATTACTCTCCTCCTTTGAGTAACTTTTAATGATTTTTTTCTCTCTTTAGGGTCAAGCAACCATGATAGAAATCTAGGTAAAAGTGTTGTGTAATAGATGATGCTATAATCCGACAAGGACACAAAAAAAGGACCTCCAAAGACGTTTTCCATATCCTGAAGGGATAGTTTTTCAGAGAAAACTGGAAAAATGAAGAGAGACGGGGCTGTAAGTACACATCTTACAGAAATTCTGAATGTGTAGTTCAGGTCAGTCAGATCTGTTTAGTGTCACGATGTTGTCGCCTCTGGATGAATGGGACCCCGGGGGTCCACCAGGAGCAGCTCCCATTCCAATGACCTTCATTATGATGCATGTCTGCACAGGAAGAAAAAGAGAGTGATTCGTGTTTGCATCCTTTTACTGCGTGGATCAGTCCACACGGGTTCTCTCAGTTATAGGGTTCACTGTAGCCTTGAGGGAAAAAAAAATCAGCTATTTACTATGCTGTCACAAACATTTGCCCAAAGAGACCTCCGCCAAAGTCTGTGTGACAGAGCTGTAAGAGGCTAATTAGAAATGCATGATTAAGTGATTCGTTTTTCATCAGCGGAGGGTAAAGTAATGGTACTGTGGAAATGAATCATGTGGTTAAAAAATAAATGTCAAAAATTGTTATCTCGAGGGGCCACTGAGATCTCTAAGCTACTAGACTGCTTTTACACTGTACACATACAGTATGTTGACACATGTTCAGCTTTATATCTGTTTACCTGCATTACAATTTTTTTTTCTTAATCATTATTTTGTCGTTTTCCAGTAAAAAAAAAATAAATATGTATAACATCCCTAAAAGATGATTTACTTGAGAAACCAAATTGAGTGTGATATGAATTAAGTGTATTTTACTTGATAACTTCGCAAAGGGACTTAAATGTATCATTCACCCAAAAATGAAAATTAGCCCATGATTTACTCACCCTCAGGGCATCCTAGACGTATCTGACATTCCTCTTTCAGACGAACACAATCGCAGTTATATTTAAAATTGTCCAAACTGTATAATGGCAGTGAATGGTGCCCCTGTTGAATCCGAAAAAACTGCACCAATCCATCATAAAACTACTCCACACAGCTCCGAGGTGTAAATAAAGGCCTTCTGAAGCAAAAATGATGCGTTAGTGTGAGAAAAATATCAATTTTTAAAAGAATTATAAACTGTAATCTCCAGCTTCCGGTCACTCAAGTAGGCGCGTTCACGACAAGGCGTATGACGTAGGAATTTCACAATTTGAGTTGAATTACTGAAATAAATGAACTTTTCCACGACATTCTAATTTATTGAGATGCACCTGTATGTCTATGGAAACAAGTCTATGGAACAGTAAGAATTCAATTCAAATTTAATTTGCCGGTGTGTTTTATTAATATCAGATACACATGGTATAAGTAACTATAAAGTTCACTCTATTTCTCACCCAGTTTACCGGGCACTTACTTACTTGTATTTCGGGAGAAATTCATGAATTCACGTGCTGTAAATCCGACTGATAGGACTCTCTGAACTGCGGCGCGAACAAACATGGTGGCGCCCATCTCACATTGCAGATCACGATCAAGATCATTTATAAAGGTTTTTAAACGACAAAACACTCGTGTACACATATGTGTGAATCGGAATATGAGATTGTTCATGACGTGGCAAGCACGTTTGTGAATATTTCAAATAAAAAAGGAAAAACAAAAAAGCGATCCATCTGTCATACAATGTTATTGTGGCTGTGGTGTGTCACGTGACAAGCATTAAGGGGAAACTTCTAAAATGACGGTCGCCTTTAAAAACTCACTCTGGGGGGACCGCTAGAATATTTTAAACTCACCACTGAAAGGGTTAATATTTGAGCAGAGACGGACTGGGAGTAAGAAACGGCCCTGGATTTTCTCTCAAATAGACCCACCACAACTACAAACAGTCGCTCCTATCTCACAATATTACAGCAATCCTATCGCATTTATGGTAAATGAAACAACAAAACCCATGGTGCCTCTGCTGACAAAAACAATAGAAACCATCACAGGAATTTGAATGATTTCCACTACAAATATCATTACAAACATTACAAACCATCAACTGTTAACCATTAAAACCATTAAATAATGGTTTCGGTGTGTTTTGGGCTATTACGTTAGGACTTAGTGGCTTTAACAAAATCCATGAATATAAGGTGACCAATTACCAGAGACCAACAGGCGCCATTACAGTTTCCATTAAAACCAATTTTCATTATAACCAGTCAAACCATTGCAAATTATGTGATGGTTTCTATTTTTTTTAACAGAGGATTGAAGTAAATGTATTATTGTATGAACTAAAATGCTTGAAATCTACATAAAAAGAGCAGAATGCAAAATGTAAATGACAATGATAAACATAAACCTAGAATCAAGAAACCTGAACCAACATAATTCTTCAATTTGAGTATTCCAATCTCTCTCTCTCTCTCTCTCTCTCTCTCTCTCATTGTATGTGTGTGTCATGTTTATCAGACTAATCACCTTATAGGCTACTTCATTTACTCGATTTTCTAGCTCAGTATCTATCAAATGCAACCCGTTGTAGAATTACTGCTGTCTCTTTCATGAATGAATGGAATATTCATGCTAGACAATGCGGAGTGATAAATAGCAGTGGACAGTTTTTTTCCAAAGATCATGCAATATAATCCATCTTTTCAACCATCTTGAATCAGCTGATGATCATAAATCACTGACTTGGACCAGCTATAAACCATATAACCTCTATCAAAAGTTACATTTAGCTGGATTTGCCAGCATTGTCCCCCTCCCTCATTTCTCCACAAGGTGACTTTTTTACACTGGAAGGTTCACGTGTTATTGTACTTGATTATATGCTCCGTTCTTAAGACTAGGTATCTGTCGGAATGATGAAATGGCTCTCCGTAAGCTTTAAGCTTTTTGTTTAAGCAAAAATTTGTCACATTTTCATTCCGACTATACAAATAGAGTCCCAAACAAGCTATGCCTCCCACCATGCATTTGTAATGCCGTCTTTCCCTCTCCAGACTGTTTGGATTCCTACACAGGGGGATGCTCACTTATAGAACTGTTTCAGACATGATAGATGGTCCACGAAAGTGTGATTTCACAAAGTCCACACAATTTGCTTGTCTTAAGTAGCAGTTCTAAATGTAAACAGGTTTGTTTTCACTTTGTGAAATGCGCTGCGCTGTGATTAATATTTAAAAACTCCTTTAGCCGAAGCCTCCGGCTCGATCTCGCTCGCTTAAAATATTTCTAGTCCACACTTAAAAGTAGACCAGTGGGGTGTCAGTTATGATATCCAATTAATTAGTTAATTAAAATACTTTTCTCCTCTTTTCACATTGTGTCAGAGAGAGAGAGAGCAGATGTCTATATATTAAGCTCAAAAGTTCACATTCATTACTCTCCTCCTTTGAGTAACTTTTAATGATTTTTTTCTCTCTTAAGGGTCAAGCAACCATGATAGAAATCTAGGTAAAAGTGTTGTGTAATAGATGATGCTATAATCCGACAGGGACACAAAAAAAGGACCTCCAAAGATGTTTTCCATATCCTGAAGGGATAGTTTTTCAGAGAAAACTGGAAAAATGAAGAGAGACGGGGCTGTAAGTACACATCTTACAGAAATTCTGAATGTGTAGTTCAGGTCAGTCAGATCTGTTTAGTGTCACGATGTTGTCGCCTCTGGATGAATGGGACCCCGGGGGTCTACCAGGAGCAGCTCCCATTCCAATGACCTTCATTATGATGCATGTCTGCACAGGAAGAAAAAGAGAGTGATTCGTGTTTGCATCCTTTTACTGCGTGGATCAGTCCACACGGGTTCTCTCAGTTATAGGGTTCACTGTAGCCTTGAGGGAAAAAAAATCAGCTATTTACTATGCTGTCACAAACATTTGCCCAAAGAGACCTCCGCCAAAGTCTGTGTGACAGAGCTGTAAGAGGCTAATTAGAAATACATGATTAAGTGATTCGTTTTTCATCAGCGGAGGGTAAAGTAATGGTACTGTGGAAATGAAGCATGTGGTTAAAAAATAAATGTCAACAATTGTTATCTCGAGGGGCCACTGAGATCTCTAAGCTACTAGACTGCTTTTACACTGTACACATACAGTATGTTGACACATGTTCAGCTTTATATCTGTTTACCTGCATTACAAATTTTTTTTCTTAATCATTATTTTGTCGTTTTCCAGTAAAAAAAATAATAAATATGTATAACATCCCTAAAAGATGATTTACTTGAGAAACCAAATTGAGTGTGATATGAATTAAGTGTATTTTATTTGATAACTTCGCAAAGGGACTTAAATGTATCATTCACCCAAAAATGACCACACAAAATATTCCAGGCCACAGCACATTAAAATGACACCGGATATTTGAAGTCAAACCAAACAGGTTTCCAGAAGCAGCAACAACTTTTGAGCATATATACAGCTCCTTTTTTAGTTTAAATAGTTTCATTATTAGAAGGTCTTCTTTCTGGCCCTGGAAGAGGAGAATCATCAGGACTGATGCTAAAATTCAGTCCATCTGGCCCACACAGTCCCCCATAAATGTTTTGCTGAGGTTAGGGCAATTGGAATAAATTATTTATTAATAAATAACGGATAAAAACAAATGCTATTTTTGAATAATTAAAATGCATTTAACAATATTAATATTCCATTATGGCACTTAATTATTGAATTCATATTTTTCTGCAATTAAAGTTTATTAGAACTATGAAATTGTCCTTTGTAGTTGCCCTAATGAAAAGCTAATTCTTGAATCCAGAGTTAACTAGGCTATAGTATTTCATCATACGCTCGAACGTCTTTTCGTGAACGCGCCTGCTTGAGTGACCGGAAACTGGAGATTACAGTTTATACATTTTTTAAAAATCTTTTATTTAAAAAAATTTATTACACTAATGCATAATTTCACTTCAGAAGGCCTTTATTAACAGGCCTTAATTAATTCTTCTGACAACAATTTGGTTCAGTATTTTTTTTATATATATATATTTATGGGTATTAAAGTATATATTGACCAACTAAACAATGATACAAATACAAATGTGTGTTTATTTTAAATAAATAATTAAAGAGTTTAATTCAATGAAATTGTGCACATGTAACAACAGTTTTAATAAGTATTTATAAGTATTTTTTTAGCATTGATTATTGACTAACACAAAATCAATTCAAGATCAAGGCATATGAACCAGCAGGAGTTTTAATCAACACAACATAACGAATGAATCTCATCATGATTCACACACTGGAATTCCTGTGCATTAACTTGAAAAATACATCGCAAAGAGGAAACTGACAACACACCGACTTTTGGTATGAAACAAAGTCTCAGCTTTTAAATTTTACAGGGCTGTACAGTGCATATATGTCACACGTGCTACGAAAAAACTGGTCTGTGCGATTAATAAATGTACCTCTGCAGCACGCGTGCAATACAGTTTTGCATGTTCATAACACAGCCGCTTAATAGTGTGAAGTGATTTCGTTGTGCTTGTTTGTGTGTGTGAGATTGATTATACTGGTAGTTAGGGGTGTGCGATATGACGATTTTTGATGGTGGACAATTAAAATGTCTCCACGATATGTTTTTGAAGAAATATCATTGTATCGTGCTACAGCGCACAATCTATCAGCTGCAGTTCTGGCGCCTCCCTCCTTCTCAATATAATGTACAACGCCACATGCATTCACATCAGTGTTAGCTCAGCGGGAGAGTTACTCTCAGGGGACACTGCACTTATACGCAATCAAAAAACTAAATTTTTACATTTTACATCTACATTTGTCTAAAATGAAAGTAATCAGTTGAGAGAGAAACGTGTGCAGCTCTTAAAGGGACAGTAGCTACTAAACATGCTGCCAACTGTCATTAAAGGGATAGTTCACCCAAAAAAAATAATTTCTGTCATTATTTACTCACTCACATTTTGTCCCAAACCTGTATTAATTTCTTTCTTGTGCTGAACACAAGAGAAGATATTTTGAAGAACGTGAGTAACCAAACAGTAGCTGGTCCACACTGACTTTTACAGTAGGAAAAAAAATACCATGGAAGTCACTGTGGACCAGCAACTGCTTGGTTACCCACATTCTTCAAAAATAACTTTTATGTTCAACAGACGAAATAAACTAATTCAGGTTTAAAACAAGTTGAGTAAATGATGGTATAAAAATTAAACACTATGACAGAATTAAAAGACAGAGGACATAATTTTCATTTTTAGTGAACTATTATTTTAAAATTAATAAAACAACAAAACACAGAAAAAAAATGCAACTAACTTATCATCAATAAGTTGCTTTAAAAACAAGTATAATTGATGTATATAGTGTATATAGTGTTTTATTTTAATATTTGTTAATTACATTTCTTGAATGTTACTGCTAAATAATGTACATGAAAAATAAAGCACAATTTGTTTTATTTGTATATCATGTGTATTTGTAATGTATATCTTTGTTCTTATTTTCTAATAACAAAGATAAAATAATGACAAATATTTTTATCTTTGCTCACTTTGGCCTAAATGTCTGCCATTCTTTTTTATTTATTTTGTTAAGGTGTAAGAGGTGTTATGTTTCTGCACTCTTCCATTTTTAGCAAATTAAGAAAACTTTGTCTAAAACAATTTTTGTGATGGTTTGTATTTTTTGTGCTCTGTATGGAACATCAGTGCCTGTTTAAGTGATGAACGCCGTTACTTGTGTTTGTTTTCAGACATGATAACAGATGTTTTATACTTGTGCTACAACTTTTTGGCCTGTGCTACAAAACTTTCAACCTCTGTAGCACCAGTGCTGTGTGAAAAAAAAAGTTATCGTACAGCCCTGTTTTGTCTTTTTTTTTAAAGAAACTCAAACAATAAATACCTTTTTGGGACTCTTTAATGTGGCATGACCGATCGGTGTAGTGCCACAGTTCAAGCTGCATGTGAACCGATAATCTCTTCCTCTTTACTAGTTATAGCACAAAATAACCATGAATGAACATCAGAAGGTATCTTTTTTTAAGCCATGGAAAGACATCAATACACACCATTTTTTTGTAAGTTCAAGTCCATCAACGTTAATCTACTCTCCTGTCTGGTTTGCTTGTTGGACAAAATAGTAGATTCACCATTATGATTGGTCAGATCGCCTGTCAATCAAACTCCCTGCAAATGGTCAATTGTTGTTGTTGAGTGAACGATTCAATTAATTCATGCCTACAGTCACTTGTTTAGTTTCTGAATGAATCAGTATTGTTGAACAAATCTGTTGAATAAACATGTTGTAAAAAGAGTAAATGCGTCTTTTTAATCTCACAATTGTGTGTGTATATATATATATATATATATATATATATATATGTATTTTTTTTCTACCCCAAACTGACTTTAAATGCTTTTGAGAAAGACAATTGATCAGTTTATGCCTTCCCTGGGAATCGAACCCATGACCTTTCACACTACTAGAGCCATGATCTACTACTTGAGCTACAGGAATTTATACAAATAACAAGTTTGAGCGATGAAAGTGTGCTTAAATGTACTGCATGTGTACTTGTAGTGCACTTCAAATCTTAAAAGTAAATTTTTAAAAATGGGCTACTTGCGATATAATACTGATTAAATAAAAGACCACTTACGTGTACTTACAGAAAGAACACTTTCATGACTGTGTTCTTAACACACTTAAGTACACTTTAAAGTGCACTTGTAATAATGTCAAAAATAAAAGTTTTTCTTTAAAGTACATTTTAAATCATTGGTTTAATAATAATTTGTTATGCTTTAATGAATTACAGGTGCATATCAATAAATTAGAATGTCGTGGAAAAATTCAAGTATTTCAGTAATTCAACTCAAATTGTGAAACTCGTTTGGCTCACATTTAACAAAAACCCACCAATTCACTATCTCAACAAATTAGAATATGGTGACATGCCAATCAGCTAATCAACTCAAAACACCTGCAAAGGTTTCCTGAGCCTTCAAAATGGTCTCTCAGTTTGGTTCACTAGGCTACACAATCATGGGGAAAACTGCTGATCTGACAGTTGTCCAGAAGACAATCATTGATACCCTTCACAAGGAGGGTAAGCCACAAACATTCACTGCCAAAGAAGCTGGCTGTTCACAGAGTGCTGTATCCAAGCATGTTAACAGAAAAACCCCATAGAGAATCTATGGGGTATTGTCAAGAGGAAAATGAGAAACAAGAGACCAAAAAATGCAGATGAGCTGAAGGCCACTGTCAAAGAAACCTGGGCTTCCATACCACCTCAGCAGTGCCACAAACTGATCACCTCCATGCCACGCCGAATTGAGGCAGTAATTAAAGCAAAAGGAGCCCCTACCAAGTATTGAGTACATGTACAGTAAATGAACATACTTTCCAGAAGGCCAACAATTCACTAAACATTTTTTTTATTGGTCTTATGAAGTATTCTAATTTGTTGAGATAGTGAATTGGTGGGTTTTTGTTAAATGTGAGCCAAAATCATCACAATTAAAAAAAACAAAGACAAACTACTTCAGTCTGTGTGCATTGAATTTATTTAATACATGAGTTTCACAATTTGAGTTGAATTACTGAAATAAATGAACTTTTCCACGACATTCTAATTTATTGAGATGCACCTGTACACTTAATTTGATGTGTTGCCTAACATAATGAAGCACATGTAAAGTACTTGATTATAATACAACTTTAGTGTGTTATTTGATTGCAACTTCATCATTGCAAATATGCAATTACATATACATATTAATAGAAGTTCAACTAATTGCATTACATAAAAATGATAATACATTTTCACTTAATTGTAAGTTGCATGCAATCAAGTGTCTGAAAACAATACATGGGGGGGGGGGGGTCTATTTTTTCAATAATTGCTAGTAAATTTAACAAATAATTACAAAGAAGAAGCAAATAACACATTCAATTAAACCTAAACATTTGAATTAGAAAGACTGACATAGTATTCTCTTGTCAAGCCAGACTCACACTACAGGTGTTTTTCTGAGCCTTGCTTAAACTATACTGCAATTATCTTTTATTTGCAACTTTGGAACATTTTTTGCATTGTATACTCTTTTTAAAAGTATGCTAAAGTATACTTCTTTTTTACAAGGGCCAACAACAGCTGAGCATCTTGAACAAAGCAAGAGTTTGTTGCTCTATAAAAGGAAAAAGGATTAATTATGGTATAGGTGCAGGTAGCAGGCAGCATATGAGGGACATGGACATGGTTTAGATGGATTTCCGACATGTAGTTCCATTGTAAGCTGTGACACAAAGACTTCGAGAAGTCTGCCAGGAGCTTTACATCCATGGCCAGAAACCACAGCAGGCTGGAGGCTTCCTAAATCTCATCTCTTGGTCCAGACATGAGGGACGAGGAAAGCAGCTCGGAAGAAAGAGGCAAAAGGAAGAATTATCAGAGTGACAGAGAGGTGCACTGAGGAAGAGCGAGGGGGGGCGACGAGAGGGAAAGCCGCCCCATAGCTCCAGTTCCTCAGGGGCAGGTGTTGGCGGGTGATGGCACAGATGGTACTTATCGCCGTGGGTATAGAATGCCTTCTGCTGGGGGGTGAGCAGACGAAGTGATGAGAGGCAGAAAGGGGACGTAGTGGCAAGTAGGGATGTGGCGGGAAGAGTGCTGGGGATCGGAGACGGGCAGCCAGCAAAGGCCTCCATTTGGCTCTAGTCATAGATGGATGAGACCTGGAGGAACGAGCCGTTTATTTGCTAGTTTGTGCTGGGTAAATGGGGCAGGAAAGAGATGTAGGGTGGGGGTGGAAGGACTTGGAGTGGTTGAATGGGTTTCCTGGCAATCTGAATGCTGGATGGCACAGTGAAGACCGCAGAATCCTCCAAATACGGTCCATGCCAGGCAGTGCCAGCCTGTACGATGACGTGCCATGTGCTAGTGCAGGACAGACCTTGTGAATTTTGATGTACATGTTTGTTGCTCAGTTGCTGGAGATAGATAAGTCACTCAGTAGACATAAGTTGACTGGAGTGATAAATGAACTTACAAGAGACAACAGCCTCCCCTCACATCATGAACTCGAGTGAAGAATACTGCTGGAAATCCAGCTAGAGCCACACGTTCTAGCAGAACTTACATGCTCTCTAGCTGGTCCAAGCTGACCTAGATGCTTGAACAGCTGGACTACTAAATGGAAAAGTTTTTTTTTTTTTTTTTTTTTTTTACACCATGTAGACCTCACCTGCATGTCAATGCAAACCTATGTGACTTCCTTTTTTCTCATTAAACACAAAAAGATGAAAATTGAATTACAACTTCTTATGTTACAACTACTAAATTTCAGTCAGTTCCTCACACACAGCTATTATATGGCTTCAGATGATTTGAAATACAGCAGACAAGTTGTATCACCTTTTTGCAGGGAATTAATAATAGATCATGACACTAGCAGTGTCAAAGGTCATGGGTTTGATTCCCAGGAAATGTATGAACTGTTTTTTTAACCATATACACTACTGTTCAAATGTTTTGGGGACATTTGTTTTTCTTTCTTTTTTTTCAAAGAAATTAATAATTTTAATTAAGCAATAATGTGTTAAATTGATCTGATATTGACGGCTTATATTGTTAGAAAAGATTTCTATTTTTAATAAATGCCGTTCTTTGTAACAACTTTTTTCCAACATTGATAATGAATCAGCGTATTAGAATGATTTCTGAAGGATCATGTGACATCACAGAAATGAATGATATTTTAATGTATATTAAAATAGAAAACCATTATTTAAAATCATAATCATATTTCATAATATTACTACTTTATTGTTTTTTTTCTGTATTTTTGATCAAATAACTGCAGCCTTGCATGCAATAGAGCAAACATCCAGTTAGAATGAGAATGAGTGGATCTCTGCTGTGAAAACAAGCTTGAAAGCAGACAGACTAGATCCTCTCATTTAGCAAAATGTGTAATTGAGAGTCCTCTATAGTCCAGAGAATGACACTAGTATGTTACCATTACACCACAGTCACTCATTCTGTCAGCAGATTGCTCCGTTTCAATGTAAAATCTCCATTCTCAGAGCTCAAGGCTTTGATGGACTCACAAGCCTAGGGCCATTTGTTTTGGAAATCAGTAAAATATAGCCAACTCGGACTCCGGGTAAAAAAAAAAAAAAAAGCTGTGAAAAGTCACAAAGTTGCAGGGGTAGTGAAGGAAAGCTTCATTTATTCACTTCCAGAGTAAAGTTGGTTCTTTTGTTGCAGAGCAAAAAAAAGACTGCTTAGGAAATGCTTTGTATCCAGCAAGCCATTTTAAACAATAGGGGTATTTGGGAAGTCCCAAAACTGGCACTAAGAAAACACCTCATGGCAGAAGTAGAGCAGAGAACTAATGATTCCAGCAGGTCTCCAAAGACCTCCAGCCCCAGCAGCTTGATCACTGTCAGCGCGGCTGTTGCTGGGTCACCCCGCTGTTTGCTCGAGATCAGCCCACTACAGTGCGCCAAGCCAACGAGTCCTGCAGCCACAATTTGCATATGGCCCTCGTCCACTAATGTGTTTCATCTGTTGTCGCAAATATTTATTATTTTCCTTGTGGAGCCTGATGGGTTCCTCAGAAACCTTTGTTAATCATGACATATTGAATATGGTCTTTTTTTCCCCTTTAGTTTCTTTTTTTAGTTTCTTTGATTATTCATGCTTCTGTAGGAGTGGCTTTTAATGTGAATGTAGGTGCTGTAGAACAAGTTTACATGCATATCTGTGATATCTCCTCTAGATTTAGTCACAGGCAGATGGAAGCGGGTATAGATGGTAGTGTTCTACCCACCGTAAACATGTCATTTCTTTCATGTTGGCTTGAGATGGTCTCTTTTGACAAATCAAGTCAATCAATTCCAAGATGAAAGCTGCCTGAAAGTGTTTGAAATGTGTTCTCATTGAAACGTACCATTTATATACAGCTCAACAAACAGGTATACAATAAGGTTTGAGAAGAAACATCAAGAGTTTTAAAGCAGCACTCAAAGCTATTAGGAATACTCTTAATCAGTTTGAAAGAATATTATTTGTGAGAACATGAGCTGACACCTTTGTAATAAGCTCTTAGCATAAATTAAGCATGTGCTGTAAATACTTAGAAAAAGAAAATTGCATTTTAACTACAGAGTATATGCAGTATGTAACTATTGTTAGGCATTATCAAAGGATCACGTCATTAACCATTGAATGAGTGAAATGTCATGTTTTTTTGACCAGTTGGTGGAACTGTGACCACGTTTACATTGATAGTCAACTTCATAAATGAGATATGCAATTTTTGTCATCATTTCAATTCATCATTTCTATTTCAAAAAGAAAAGTCTGACTATTTTTTCATATGTCAGGCTTTACAGGGTTAAAGTGATAGTTCATCCAAAAATGCAAATTCTGTCATCATTTATTCATCTTCAATTCATTCCAAACCTGTATAACTTTCTTTCCAGTGTTGTTTTGGACAACTGACTTTCATTGTATATACAAAAACACTTAAAAAATTATTTTGTGTTCCACAGGGGGAGAGAGAAAAAAAAGCCAGACAGGTTTGGAACAACATAAAGATGAGTTTATTGGAACTTTAGATAATACATACATCAATCTAAAAATATGATTTAATATGTTTAATTGATTGGGTTTAATGGCTCATATAGTATGATATAGAATAATACAGAGTTAGAATGTTAGTTTAAAAAAAAAAACATTCATCAGGCTTTTGAGAAATGTTTATTTGTATTTGTATTTATTTTTTTACAGTTACTTTACTTTATAATTTCACAGCAGAAAGACACATGTACCATGACCTGAAGTTGGACGCTATATATGTCAACATAGAAATATGACAAAATTGATCATGTTGATCATTTAGAGGCCTTTGATATTTGCATATCAGATTAAATACAGTAGTGTAGGATCACAAATAGCTGAAATCCTTGAAAATTAGGTTTGTATGTGTATTTAAATGCAAATATTGCAATAAATGATCACGCAGAATGTAATATAGAATTTAAAGATATATAGAATAAAAAAGAAGAACTTGAGCGGCTGGAGATGCTGTTTGTATGCATCCACAAGCACAGAAATCACTTCTCCTCTGGAGAGAGCTGGTCATTGTGCTGTGGCACAGCAGAGGTTTTGTGTGTTTTCATTAATGTTTCATGCTTAGCAGCGTGCGAGTGGTTAGCGTAGTCTAGCAAGCCAAAGTTTAATATTGGCAATAGGTCTTACTGCCAAGACAATTCCCATGGATGCATTTGAGCATGCTGTTTTGTTTCTTTTTTCTTTGGACATTGCAGAATAGAAGCAAAACAAATATAACACTCCATATGGGTATTACAACTTTATTTATTTCCAACGATAAAGAGAACACTGGAAAATAAAAGAGATCCATTACGCATACAATGTAAGCAAACGCTGCTTGGAACAGCCAGGGCTGTTCAACGGGATAATGGATTATTTTACATCATTGAGCATTATATCTGTCTTACCTACCGCAAAACGCACACAGACACCAGATTGTATATGTCTACAATTTTGAAATGATGGCACAGTGGTAATACACTTCCATGTGTCTGTAAAACACAATGTTTTGCTATAGATCTAAATGTAGTATTTTACATGGCCAGGTGTCCTCATGTGTTGCATTCCGGTGTCAACAGAAGCCCATCTTACAGGGAACGTTCTCAGAACATTGACTAGGGTTCTCTCACAGTCATGAACAAATGTTCTTTCAATAACATTAAAGGAATCTTTCACCCAAAAATGAAAATGTGCTGTAAATCTACATCCAAGCTATAGATAAGTTTGTTTCTTCATCAGAACAGGTTTGGAGAAATGTATCATTAAATCGCTTGCTCACCAGTGAATCCTCTGCAGTGAATGGGTGCCGTCAGAACGAGAGTCCAAACAGCAGATAAAAACAATCACAATAATCCACAAATAGTCCACACGACTCCAGTCCACCAATTAATGTATTGTGAAGAAAAAAGTGGTGTGTTTGTAAGAAACATAAGTTTGTTTCTTCATCAGAACAGGTTTGGAGAAATGTATCATTAAATCGCTTGCTCACCAGTGAATCCTCTGCAGTGAATGGGTGCCGTCAGAACGAGAGTCCAAACAGCAGATAAAAACATCACAATAATCCACAAATAGTCCACACGACTCCAGTCCACCAATTAATGTATTGTGAAGAAAAAAGTGGTGTGTTTGTAAGAAAAAAATACATCATTAAATCCAAGTTTTTAACTGTAAACCATTGTCTCCGGCTAAGTACTCTATTCATATAGAATAAAAAAAATAAATAAAAATAACAATAATAAAACCTAAAAAACCTGGGCATTTCGAGTGTTCAGAGAACATTCCGAAATAACATTTCAACTTAATGAGAATTTTAGAAAAACGTTTTTTGTTTGGGAGGGGGGCCTTTTCCAAAAAGATCCACACAGACACAGACACAACCCTTTGGTATTTCTCCAACATCTCAAGGACTCTCAGGGGCCAAATTGAGGAATTGATTTAATCTTAAATCCCAGAGATACCTCGAAACTCTGAGCCTTGGTGAGCACGCTGCATTGAGGTTTGTCTCAGAGGGCGCATCTCTCCAGCAGAGAAGGGCTCTCACCGAACAGACAGACAGATTGAATCATTAGTGTAGCTGGGTGAACGGACAGGGGCCAGGAACGGGGGCAGGGGGCTGTTTGTACGTGAGCGGCCGCTTTGACTCATTCCGGTCTATTCATAGACATGGCAGGTGTCATGGGTAATGCGACTTACGGATGAGCTTTGGACAAAATCTGGATGATTTTGGTGGACAGTTGCAGCTGTTATTATCAATCTAGTATCACACAGGCCTCCCCAGTGTTAATCTCGCCAAAGAAATCACAGAAGAACAGTATTGTTGATTTAATCAGCAATAATTATGACAAGATGCATCTTGACTATAATGAAATGAGTTTAATTAAAACATTCTGTAGATGAAAATATGCTGAGAAAAAAAACGCTTTGTTACAGGGTTAATTAACTTACTCAAATACATCCAATATGTATAAGATTAATTGGCTACATATAATATATAACAGCACATGCACAGACAATGAAGCAAATGATTGCTACAGTTTACATTTTGCAAATCATTGTGAACTAAAATGTTACTTTTTAACTTTTTGTATGCTATTTCAGAGTAAATGTAACTAAACTGAATATGCCATGATATGAAATATTGACTAAATTTAAAAGATAATATATTTTTTTCTCTGCAGTCAAAAGGGAAAACTATGAATATATGTAATTTTCATGGTAAATTGTATAATGTATCTATTTCTTTATTTGTTTATGTATTTATTGTATTATTAAATTTTTATGCATATATGTATATAATTGTATATAATACAACTTTTAAAATTCTATTGATGCTGCCCATTTCAAATGCTTACATGCTTTTCTTCTCTTTCTTCTTTTTGTTCTTATAACAGCCCCCACTCGCTGTGGTGGAACAGTTATGAAGTATTGTTCTTGCAAATACCTTCCAGCATTTCAGTAATAAATATGCTTGCAAATTAAAGCGAAGTGCAACAGTTACTGTATGGTGGGGGGGTGGGGTGAAAACGGAGGTGGTGGGAGAAAAAAAAGCATTATGGATTCTGATGGCAATAAAATCATGCAACCCCGGTATATATTGAAAATAGCAAATGTCCCCATGAGAAATAATTACCATCTGAATAGGGCTTATAGGTTATAACTATCTAGCATGCCGCTAAAGCAAACTAACTGGAATAAACAAACTGGAACAATACACTGTTTATACAATCCCAAATGCACTGCCAACAGGAAAGCAGGCTAGAGGTTTTATAAGCATAAATGTGACACTTGTCCTGTTTTAAAGCAATTAGCTGAATCCTTTAGTGAATAAAATGTAAACTGTCTAGATCATTCTATTGAGGTAGGACTACTTTTCTAGGTTGGTGAATTATTTGTGGGATCCCAGTGGGTGGAATTTGCTCCATGTAAACAGTGTTGCATGGATTGTTATACCTCATCCTTACAGCATCCCTGCCTGATATGCTCACATGGATATCAAGTGAAAGTAACCAGGTTTGTGTTTTTAGCTGGTCTTGAGATGAGCTGAAAGATTGGATATACCATTGCATAGACAGGTTGATCAGTGGGTTGTCTGAAAAAAATAAATAAAAAACTTAAACTTTCGTGTCAGATAGTATACATTTCACAAGATTGTTTTTTTTTTTTTTTAAGATGTTACAGATAATAGCTGTGACTGGAGAGTTAAGTCACAGGGTTAACCTTGAAATTGGAGATTTTGACAGAAGCACAGAATAAAACTGCATTCGCTAACACAGCATCTGCTCTGAACGTATGCATTCACTATCTATTTTTCTTGAGATCGACTTTACGAGGTAATATCTCCCAAATTGATCCAATTCTGAGAGGCTAATGGGTATGAATTTGTATCATAGCCCAAAGGAGCAGTACACTTGACTGCGGGGAGCCGTGGAGGGTATTACAAATGAATATGATATCTCAACAGGTCTTGGGACACGTTTCCCCTGCGCAGAGCCAGAGACGTTCAATTGTTATGTGTATTATTTTATTAAACATTTATGGACAAAGCAACCTTGCTTGGCTGCCTCCACTGACTGCGAGTGGCCTTGTTCCTATAGTGACGTGGCACTTTGAGCTTCTCTTCCAGAGCACAGAGGATTTATACGGATTCAGGAAAAGAAAAGAAAGGGAGCGGAATCATTCCCCACGGACACAGGACATAGGGCCCAAGAAAGGCACAATTATGTGTTTTAAAAGATAATAAGTTGTCCAAAAATGAAAGATCTGCCATTTTCTACTCACCATAGTGTTGTTCCAAACAACTTGCTTTCTTCCACAGAACACAAAAAGTTAATTTTTGAAGAATATCCTGGCCGTCTTTTTTTTTGTTTTTTGTTTTTATGAAAGTATATAATGAAAGTAAGCATGCATGGGTGATGCCAAAACCCAAAATGAGCACAATAATGGATGAGTAAAGAATGACAGAGTTTTCTTTACCAAATTATTCTGTTAAGTTTTAGTTTAGTTCTGTTTGGCAGCTAATTGAACTTCTATATGTTGTTCTTTCCATCATTCAAGCTGCCACATGTATACAACCTGAAATAGTATTGGCTGACATATTACCAAACTATCATTTGTAAAGCCTAGTAGTCTGGAAATGTGTATTTGCAAAGTAGACAAAGAACAGTAGAAATTATCATGTCTTGTAACACATTTAAAAATCAACTTCCACTGATTATACTCAACTTGACAGGCTGACAACTAATTATAATACTGAGAGCAGCACACACAAGTAGTATGCCAAATCAGTCACAAAATGGGGGAAGCATGATATAAATGCACATTGAATATGCCTTGAGACAATGTCAAGGAAGTCAAGCAATCAAAACACTTCAAAATAATAGTCAAAATTAGTGTCATGCTTCTCATTGGCAACCATTGAATGAAAATTCAATGCTTTATATGTTTTTTTTTTCTTTGTCGTCTGCAACTGTATTAGGCAAGGCCAAATATGCTGTTATCATTTTAAGAAACTGCCTGCTCACTTCTCAGCCGACTCAAACCAAGAACCACAGAGCCAAGGAATTGTATATGTTAAGTGGCAAAAGGACTTTTATTTAGTCCTCATAATTAGGTATGAGAAAGTTTCAACAGTTGGAAAACAAACAAGTATCATGCTGCCAAATGAATGAGGACCTCAAAATCTGGTAATCTGGTAACCTTGGACACAGTTCACTTTTACCGAATGCACAAATTTTGTTTGAGGTACTTTATGAGCATCCAACCTGAGTCAATGTCTTCTCTTTTGTTGCCTATAAATCTCAAATTTCAGTTGTGCTGTCAGTGGGTACACTGTAAAATCTAATTAGTTGGGCTTACTTAAAAAAAGCATGCAAACCGATTGCCTTGAAAAAACTAAGTAAAGTGAAATAGCAATAGTATGTTGTACTGACAGATGCTTAGTTAGTATAGTTTACTTACACAAGAGTTCTAGTAACTAAAAAAGAACTGTAGGGGGTACTTGATCCTTTCATTTAGGTTTACTCATGACTTAGTATAGCTACTCACTGACTCCCAGAGTGCATTGCGGTATGAATAAATTATACAGTTGCTTTGTTTTATAGTTGTTGATTTTATTTGACAATTTTATTTGCTGTCTTGTGTCAGTAGCAGCACAACAAAAAGAGCAAATAAAATGGCTATTGTTACAAGTAATGAAAATAAATTAAATTGAATTGTTACCATTGTTGTGGTTCACGTGCTGAATGTATAATTGCAGACATGGAGGAAATGAGTGAAAAGTCTATTAAGACTTGTTTTCTTTTCTTCTTCTGCTGTTGTTATGCTGCACATTAACAACATATTAGTGCACTGCTGCCTCTCATTGGTTTATTAATGTCATTGGTTCCTTTGTGGCTACTTGAATATTTTAAGTAAGTGTCACTCAAAACAGTAAGTAAATTGTTTTATTTGCCTTGAAAGTAGCTGTAACTTAATAAAACCTAGTAAGTATAACAACTAAGTAAAGATAACTAACTAAATCTAAGTAAGGTAAACTATTGGATTTTACAGTGTAGCTCATTTTAATTCGTCTACGAAGGGAACATTGGTTTGAGTGTTTTTATGTAGCGGCTTTGCGGGGATTTATTGTTAATGAGATGTTGTTTTGATAAGTCATTGCCGAGTGTTGGAATAGTATCAGCAAATATGCATGGTCCACAAACGACTGATTCTTAATGTGATCAGAACATGATATTTTGGAGCCGTGCATTCCACGATAAGAAGAACGTATAGCATAGTAAATATCTGTAATTAGTAATATAATAAATCAATGCATATGCATGTGTTGTTTTATAAGGGGAGGTTGACCTCCAAAATGGTGTTGGATAGAAAAGGATTCATATCACATTGGAGGGCTTCTGTTAGACTTTCTGACAGACAGATAATCCTCTAGTTTAAACTTGGCAAATATTGATCCATTGGCCCTCTGTGGCTGGTCTCAAGACCCAGAATTGAGGGAAATGGATTATTGTGCAGGGACGAGGGGGTGGGGGGAATACTATCTTGACCGTCAAATGAGATAAGATCATGTGAAATCCAATGTTGGCCCCATTCTCTGGCTTTGTGGAGATGAGGGGGGAGTCTTTTGTGGAAGCCTTTAACCTTGCGAAAGGTTGATGAAGCAGATTTTGTTTCACTGCATAGACCTTCAGCAACAATAGCGGAGGTCGTTCCTCAACTGCATTTAATCAAATGTTGTTGGGCAAGACAAACCAACTTGGTATTTTATTCTGAGCAAGTTTACAGAGACTTTCAAGCTCTCTGGACACGAGAAAGTAATTGGAGGCATGACCTGTAGGGTAGTGCACCTCTACAGTAGGCCTACAATCTGTTGTATCCATAGCCTCCTTTGGTCCTTGATTGTTTCATGGTCAAAGTTTCAAAAATGTTGTGCTGCATTACATCCTGCAGAAATAGCAATATGGTAGTATCCTGTTCTGAATATAGGAACTGTGCATAATACTGTTTCCCACAATGCAATGCACATGATTTGACCTTCCATTTTTAGTGCAATAAATTGAAAGTATCGGGTTTTTAAATGTTTCTTGATTTCAGTGGTTTCAGTGGTTCAGGACCCACTAGGGGCCCTCAACACACTTCAAAGGAGGACACAAGATGGCTTAAAATGACAAAACAAGCTTAAAAAGAGCTGCAACTGTTAAAAATCAAGTTGTAAACTGTCATTTTTTTTTTTAAAGGTGCAATAGGAGATCTTGGATAATGCTAACTTTAGCCTGATAGCACTGAAAGCCAACGTCCCACCCTCCCTGCAATCACCGTCCAAATCCGTGGCCCCTGAATGCATAGACGCTCACAGATCAGAATACCAGAGACAACATTACTACAATAGGCTACATCAGCGGTTCCCAATTCCAGCCCATGTTCCGAAGTGAAGTAAACTTCAACAGATTTACCCTGCTCAGTGAGGAGGGAGCAATAAACACTGTGTAGGGATCATATCGATTGGAACACAGTTCACGCACGTAGCTCACTTCTAACGAGCTGGTTATCTGAATCAGGTGTTTTAACTAAGCGAGACATGCAAAATATGCATAGCTGGGGGGCGCGAGGACAGGAATTGGGAACCACTGGGCTACATCATGTGTCATTCACGGTGAGAAAACTTTAAAAGTACTACTATACCAGGAAGGAAGATCAGGTTGTTGATGTTTGTCTGCCATTCTCGCTCTGTCTGCACAGCGTGCGTGAATGCGCTAATGACATATCCTGTCTGCACGAACTGGGTGTGCAGATGTATGCAAATACATATGTTGACAGGCAGGTAGGAAAGCTAATTAAAACACTCAGAGCGAACGTTTTGATTGGACGAACATTTATTGGTCCAACACCTTCCACAGAATATATAAATACGTTTAGACCACTTAACTTAATGATTGCTATCGGGATGTGAAGAGACTTTCAACCAGCATAACAAAAAAATGTTTCTGAAGACAATCACCTATTGCACCTTTAATTTGTTCCCTGAACAACTGGCATTTTATTAAAGAACCAGGGGTTTTAAATTAATTTTTTATTTATGATTTCTAGACCCGGAAATGCCATGGGAATTTGTATAATGAATATAGATCTTAGTCATCTAAAATATTTTATTGGATATATATATTTTCATTATTATTATTTATTTATTTATTTGTTTATTTTTAGTTAAACTATTTTTTTAAAAGGTCATGTGGATTCAGTGGTAATGTAAAGTGTAATTGAAATGTGTGAAATTATGGAATTTAATTATTTTAATTATTTGTAATTATTATATTTTTTTTGTATTTATTATTATTATTATTATTATTATTATTATTATTATTATTATATTGCCACTCCTACTTTCTGTAAATTAAAATTAGCTTTGGCAACACAGCAGCATATCAAGTATTGTCTTTGAAAATGGGGTCGAACAGGTTTAGAACCACTGCACTATTTGACTGGACTGCCAAATGAAATACATTTTGAAATAATAATAAAGGACCACAAATTAAAATGATTGGAACATGCTGATTGAAATAAAAATAATGAGGTTATGTGACTGTTAAAATGTTGCTTGATGCATTCTGTTTCTCTTTCTTTTGTTAAAAGAGACCAAACAAAAGTTTCTGCCAATCTCATGTTAATCTTGAATATCTATAGAGTAGTATTGCCTCCTTCATATATCCGAAGAGTCTTTAGTTTTATCAGATTTATAAAAGACGGGTACAGCTTTACCCTTCTCTCTGAAAACAGTCGAGCTCCTGGAGGCGTGCCGTTGGTGGCGCTAAAGAGTCACGAGCAGGAGAAGCTTTTGCAAGCTGTGACATCGACATAAATAAAACAGGAACAAAAACTGTATTGACTTAAATTTAATTTAATTTGTTTATAAACATTTGTCACCGCAATGCCGGGAAAAACTCACTTGCTGCCCTTAGAGAAACAAATGCCATCCACTGTTCCCTTAACGCTGGGTTCTTTGGGAAGCTGAACAA
>NW_015505769.1:1059722-1062738 GCF_001515645.1 Sinocyclocheilus grahami | reverse complement strand
TGATGTAAATAAAATAATTTGATGTAAATACCGAGTTCAGCCTTTCATGTGTTAATGACTGCACTGCAAAAAAAAAAAATTATTGTAATGCAAAATGACTTGAAACATATTTCGTATCGTATCATATTTCGTATTTTTGTTTTAAGTCATATCTGACAATGGGGCAAGACAAATAATCTTGTTTTGCCTTTTAATTGAGATTCCTTTTCTTACCCTGTAGGCAGAGTTTAGCAAAAACTAACACATTTTTTCAGGAAGTAAGACAAAATAAGTCATATTGCTTCTCAAGGAAATGCATATTGATTCAAGAATGCTTAGCTATAATAAAAAAACAACAAAATACTAAGGATTTTTGTTTTTTTTTGCAATATGCAGCCTTCATCTCATGGGAGTGTACTTTTTTTCTTAAGGTTTTTAAAAGTGCTATTAATTTATGTGTAAAACTATATTATATTAATCAGTAAAACAATACTGAGAACAACTTTACATATATGTTTAGACTGTTTGCTGTAATCTGGGATTTGTTAGTTCAGTTAACCCTCAGAGAATGGAAATATTTACCTAGTCAGCAGGAAGGAATACCCAACCAAATTTATTTGGTTTGTTAAGCAGCACTGTAAAACCTGCAAATGGAGGTATAGCCTTGGATAGCCTAGGATTCTGCCCTTCATGACGTCATACAAAGCCATGGCCAAAAAAAAAAAAAAACTTTGGCCATGTTTAGCATGAAAATCCAATTCTTTAAACAGAGTAAATAAGCCAGAATGCATAAAGTAGCATTAGACCTCCCCTTTAAGTAATAGTGTGCTACAGTGTATATAGGCTACTGCACAATATTCAGTAAATAGTAAGCTAGTGTTCCATTCTGAACGCATCCACTCATTCATGTAGGCAATCGCAAGAGATTCAAACAAAGGGCAGTGTCAAAATAACACAAAATCTTCTCTATAAGGCATATTTTCTGCAGACTAGTACTTGCTTAATATTTCCTGTACCTTTGTGTTCTTTGTGCCAGAGCTGTATTTGTTCCCTGTGGCACTGCTGGAGTGAAGGATAAAACCACACTCTGCCATTACCAATATCATGACTCCTGAGTTTCAAATCCACCATGCCGAGCAAACAAAACAAAAACTTGCTGTGCACCAGAAGATGGTGAACTAAGATTCAGGGCAGACAATATGTATGACACTGAGAATCCATGTTCCTCGGCTTACAACTCAGCAGAGAGTTGAATCTGAGGGGAATCTGAATTGCAAGATTTAAACTCGCAATTACGAAAAGTCAGAATTGTGATGAAGTTGCGAATGTTAGAAAAAAGTCAGAATTGTGAGATATACATAACTCACATAAAATCTCATATCATTCAATTCTGAGAAAATAAGTCAGAATTGTAACATGTACACTTTCAATTGCAAGAAAAAAAAAGTCTGAATTGTGAAATAGAAAGTCACTTTTTTTTAATTTTCTTTTTCATTAATTCAGTGGCGGACATGGGCTTCCATAATATAGTGATATTTTACTGCTCCAAAAATCATATAACATTTAAGAATTGTTTCACGACTGGTCACCAGGCATGTGCAAACCAACAACATTCGACACTAAAAAGATTATTTAGCAAATAACAATTTCAGTCTTTTCCTCACCAATCTGTTGTATGGCTTTGGAAATCTACTTTAATGATGCTGTTTTGGAATGTGGTAGTACAAAACTCCATTCATCATCCACCAACAAAATCTCAAACATTGTTCAAAACCTCTCCTTTTGGGTTCCACAACAACATGAAGGTGACTAAATTATTATTATTTTTTAACAGTGTTGCCCAGTAACAGCACTCGAATAAAAAAAGTGAATGACAATCTGAGTAACTAGCCTCTGCAACCCTAAGATTTACTTCTAAAGCTCAATATATAAACAATGTATTTTTTGTTTCATTTGTCCGCCCCCCTCCAGTGTTGTTGCCAGGCGACATTGTGGAAATGTTGTCCCGTTGACCATCTGGATAAAATCAATTGGTAATCCTTCCAAAATGTTCCTTCTCACGCTTCAAACTAAAATGACTGAAGTAGTTAATGTAGTCTGTACATCTGTTCATGCCATATTTTGGATCTGTCCAATTTCAGTGCCATGAATGAAGTCTATCTGAAAACTAGAAAATGTAGAGTCCGTAGTAGAGTCAGCTTAAGTCTAAAGCAGGCAGAAATCAATAGAGATCATTGGAAGAGTGCACTTCGGCCGTCCCACGGTCTTAAAATCGCTGAACAAAATCGGTTTACCATGGCTAGTTTTTAGCTACTCCAATTTCTCCAGTCACATCTGCAAAATCTAAATTGTCTTGACCCTGTTTTCATGGAAAAGGCCCTGAAAGAAGTGATATTTGATAGGCTGTATTACTAAACTCATGGATCTTAGCTAAATAGTGTTCAAACATATATATATATCTATATATATATATATATCACAAATAAAACGTAACTGTTAAAGGACCAACCGTTAAGAACAGAAACAAACGGAAAACACTGAAATCTGGCTCAACGAATGTAACAACACAATGAAACAGGACCCCAATTAAAAGGCTTCTCCCCCACAGTATTCTCATGTGGGCTATAGTTAGTTATCTTTCCAATTTACACAGCGTACAATTTCTTCAGAGGGAGTGCAGCACATCTCTCACTGCTGCATGAGCTTATGTTCACACAGAACACATCAGAGCATCGGAGGGCATGACTTGTGGGTTGGGAATCCAGTATGATGGGTGAACCTGACCACCCTTTAGTCCAGGCTCCTATTTTATGAATTCTTTGATCCTCCAGTCGTGGATACTTTGATCGAGAGAGAGAGAGAGAGAGAGAGAGAGAGAGAGAGAGCACATACTGTACTGTAACCACGTTGATGTAATACTACTACTACTACTACTAATAATAATAATGATATTTAATATTATTATTCCTATTATTATTATTATTATTATTAATCTTACTTTTAATTTATTTAATTGCTTTTTAAAACAATTTGTTTA
>NW_015505769.1:1042049-1059712 GCF_001515645.1 Sinocyclocheilus grahami | reverse complement strand
CTCTCTGTAGCTCTCATGGTACTTTGATGTCACACACCGATCGGTGTGCAGCGCTGCTTCAAGTCGAGCGCACCTATTGTTGATTTCGTGGTTTAAAAACAAAATGACAAATTTTTTCGAGCAAGTCCTGTGCAGTGCTGCCGACAACTTCCATAACCCGAATGAAGCACATTGATGGGCTGCTCTCGCTCTGGCCCATACATTGTTCAGTCAGCCAATTCGTTAACAACACTGAGTCATTCTAGATGGAAACAGGTCTGACTTAACGCCAAGTTTAATTTACAGTGTCATTTTAATTGTGTGTAGTCATACATTTACATTTAATCCACCTCTGTTTTATACTTAGGCTTATTTGAGACACCCTCATTGTAAATGCAGAGTTTTGACGGATGCAGTGCTGGGACTGAAAAACACTTTCAAGTCGGGCAATTCCAAGTTAATCGACCAGCAAACTATGTAAGACAAGTGAATTGAAGATGTTCTTTGCTTCTGATGTAAATAAAATAATTTGATGTAAATACCGAGTTCAGCCTTTCATGTGTTAATGACTGCACTGCAAAAAAAAAAAATTATTGTAATGCAAAATGACTTGAAACATATTTCGTATCGTATCATATTTCGTATTTTTGTTTTAAGTCATATCTGACAATGGGGCAAGACAAATAATCTTGTTTTGCCTTTTAATTGAGATTCCTTTTCTTACCCTGTAGGCAGAGTTTAGCAAAAACTAACACATTTTTTCAGGAAGTAAGACAAAATAAGTCATATTGCTTCTCAAGGAAATGCATATTGATTCAAGAATGCTTAGCTATAATAAAAAAACAACAAAATACTAAGGATTTTTGTTTTTTTTTGCAATATGCAGCCTTCATCTCATGGGAGTGTACTTTTTTTCTTAAGGTTTTTAAAAGTGCTATTAATTTATGTGTAAAACTATATTATATTAATCAGTAAAACAATACTGAGAACAACTTTACATATATGTTTAGACTGTTTGCTGTAATCTGGGATTTGTTAGTTCAGTTAACCCTCAGAGAATGGAAATATTTACCTAGTCAGCAGGAAGGAATACCCAACCAAATTTATTTGGTTTGTTAAGCAGCATTGTAAAAACCTGACTAATTTAAATATGCTGTGACATGACTTAGGGATACCATTGGGGAGTCAGACTTGTTGACACAGAGGTGCACCATTAGGTGGCAATATGTACTTGTCTATATGTGACCTAAAACTTTGCACGTCATATATAACAAAGATAAATGGTATACCTTTTACATCTCAGCCAGAATTTAATATCTCTAGTTGAATATGACAGTGAAATTCTAGAAGCCCCTTTAAACCTGAGGCATGACATGTATTTATAGCAGAACAGCTTTCATTCATTTCACGTAGGGCACAAACCTCATGAGAGAAGACTACACTTGAAGCAACTCATTTGTCGTTGCTGACATGAGCGGGTGAAGTTGTAAAGAAGTGTGGTATCACTTCTTTACAACGCACTCTTATAACAAATTATATCTCTGTGCACTTTTGCGACCAGTTCTGGTCATTTGTAATGAGCATTTGCATTTTGTATAAATGAGTGAAGCCTTTGGATATTGGAGGAGTTAGTAGTAGTAGTTTCTGTTGTTGACTCTAGGGAGGTTGAGCCTTGTGTGTTTAAAAGTTGATATCAAGTAATGTTTTTTGGGGGGTTTTTTGCCTGTCAGGATCATGTCCTTTACGTTTTTTGAGAGTTAGAATGGTGTTGAAAATATTGTTTCGGATCTGAATTGTGAAATAGAAAGTCACTTTTTTTTAATTTTCTTTTTCATTAATTCAGTGGCGGACATGGGCTTCCATAATATAGTGATATTTTACTGCTCCAAAAATCATATAACATTTAAGAATTGTTTCACGACTGGTCACCAGGCATGTGCAAACCAACAACATTCGACACTAAAAAGATTATTTAGCAAATAACAATTTCAGTCTTTTCCTCACCAATCTGTTGTATGGCTTTGGAAATCTACTTTAATGATGCTGTTTTGGAATGTGGTAGTACAAAACTCCATTCATCATCCACCAACAAAATCTCAAACATTGTTCAAAACCTCTCCTTTCGGGTTCCACAACAACATGAAGGTGACTAAATTATTATTATTTTTTAACAGTGTTGCCCAGTAACAGCACTCGAATTAAAAAAGTGAATGACAATCTGAGTAACTAGCCTCTGCAACCCTAAGATTTACTTCTAAAGCTCAATATATAAACAATGTATTTTTTGTTTCATTTGTCCGCCCCCCTCCAGTGTTGTTGCCAGGCGACATTGTGGAAATGTTGTCCCGTTGACCATCTGGATAAAATCAATTGGTAATCCTTCCAAAATGTTCCTTCTCACGCTTCAAACTAAAATCACTGAAGTAGTTAATGTAGTCTGTACATCTGTTCATGCCATATTTTGGATCTGTCCAATTTCAGTGCCATGAATGAAGTCTATCTGAAAACTAGAAAATGTAGAGTCCATAGTAGAGTCAGCTTAAGTCTAAAGCAGGCAGAAATCAATAGAGATCATTGGAAGAGTGCACTTCGGCCGTCCCACGGTCTTAAAATCGCTGAACAAAATCGTTTTACCATGGCTAGTTTTTAGCTACTCCAATTTCTCCAGTCACATCTGCAAAATCTAAATTGTCTTGACCCTGTTTTCATGGAAAAGGCCCTGAAAGAAGTGATATTTGATAGGCTGTATTACTAAACTCATGGATCTTAGCTAAATAGTGTTCAAACATATATATATATCTATATATATATATATCACAAATAAAACGTAACTGTTAAAGAACCAACCGTTAAGAACAGAAACAAACGGAAAACACTGAAATCTGGCTCAACGAATGTAACAACACAATGAAACAGGAACCCAATTAAAAGGCTTCTCCCCCACAGTATTCTCATGTGGGCTATAGTTAGTTATCTTTCCAATTTACACAGCGTACAATTTCTTCAGAGGGAGTGCAGCACATCTCTCACTGCTGCATGAGCTTATGTTCACACAGAACACATCGGAGCATCGGAGGGCATGACTTGTGGGTTGGGAATCCAGTATGATGGGTGAATCTGACCACCCTTTAGTCCAGGCTCCTATTTTATGAATTCTTTGATCCTCCAGTCGTGGATACTTTGATCGAGAGAGAGAGAGAGAGAGAGAGAGAGAGAGAGAGAGCACATACTGTACTGTAACCACGTTGATGTAAAGTATAGCAAAAACAGCAGCAATCTGTATGGCCAGTGCGTGTCCAACAATGACATGAGCTACAGATCAAGGTCAACATCTTTCAAATGTATTTTTATAAAATATAAATATTATGTTATCAAAATGTATATTTCTGTACCTATTTAATCTCACTCCGAATTCATAATATTTGGAAAGTGGAAAAAGGAATGGTTTTAGAGAAGAGAAGATGCATGCACACAAATTTTATTTACATTAATTTGTCAATGTACTAGATTTTAACATGCAATATTTGAATTATATTGCTTCAGAAAACGTATATATAATATAACATGCAAACTGCATGAACGTTTTATTGCTTTATATCACATTTTAATGTAATTGTTTTAATCCTTCTTTGGCTTGACAGACTCAGTTTCCATTCAATGACATGCAAATAGTAGCACAAATATATGGGGTTTGGACATTAGAGTGAGTAAATGATCATAGAATTTTCATTTTTAGTCAAAAAATAAGGTTGAGCTGATATGATAAGGAGAGAGTAAAGAGAGCAGGCATAATACAGGTTATTGACATACACTTGCAATTTGTATTGTATAAATATATTTGGAACAACATTTAATTGAATTAGTGACATTGGCAAATGTCCTTTTCTTAAAATCAATATGAATTCCTGTATCGTATTGATTTTGAAATGGTGTTGGTTTGTGTCAGTGCGAGTAAAAGTCGTACGTTTTTGTATGAACTGACTTGTAAAATATCGTTGGCTTGCGTGTGATAATTGGTACTAGATATTTGGCACATAACAGCCTGCATGACCTCAGACATCCAATCTTTGTGTTTACGGCCCAGATCCTTAACCGACCAACCGCCACTACTTCCAAAGAGCCTCAAACTTGTGTAAACATTCACATTTTTAGTACTTTCATTTGACTCTGCCAACTGCCTCTCCAGCAAAATGTCCAACAGTACCAACTACCAACTGTGAGATGTTTACAAGGCAATTTTAGGAAAACCGCATATGCATCAAATCAACGTCTTCCCTATGGGAGAACGAAATAAACAAATAAAATGAAATAAATAAATAAATTGAGAAATCTTTAGAGGCTTAAGTGCTCGTCTTGATTACTGGGCAGATAGTTTTTTGGACAAGCTTCCAGGCTCCAACCATATGTGCTGTGGCGTGTGAAGCGACATGGTAGCACTCTGTTCCCACTGAATAAAGGCAAGCCGCTCTCCCTAAGGCGACGGCACTTTGGCAGGAGTCTCATTTTCTTGTCTCTGATAATATTTGTTTTAAGTTTAGTCTCTCCCTCTCTTCATAATGACTCCATATTTTTTCGATAATACAAACTCAGCACTTGAGCCAAGCTGTTTGCGTCTGCAATGGGGAAGAGCCAGCTTTATCTCAGCAACAGGATGGATATAATTTTAATGCACTGACTGAGTTAAGAACCTTTCCTCTTTTGAACCAATAGAGTCTTGTCTAAAAATAAGAGTTTTCTCTTAAACAAATTAATGTGTGCCTGTTCAAAACTGCCTGTAGGAAGATACTGCAATAAAAGGTGATTTAAACTCCCCCCATCCAGAGAAATAGAAGGGGGCTTAATTATAAAATTCACACTTTCAAAACCTCCCTGCTCACAGTTTCTCTTTCAAATGCATTTTTTTTTTTTTACTGAGAAACAATCAGAGCTATACGCCCCAAGCGTTCTTCCGTAGACCTGTAACAAGACTTGAGTAAATTAATAATCTGTTTTGATAGTGGAAGGGGAAAGATAAATTAAAAAAGAGAAAGTCTTTAGAGAAGGTCTTTACAGGAGAGCTGCAATTTTTCACATCACGGTATTAAAGCAATAGTTCACCAAAAAATGAAAATTTGCTGAAAATGCACGCATACCTTCAGCCCATTCAATACGTAGATCCGTTTGTTTGTTCATCGAAACAGATTTGGAGAAATTTAGTAATACATCACTTGGCCACCAGTGGATCCTCTGAAGTGAATGGGTGCCGTCAGAATGAGAGTCCAAACAGCTGATAAAAATAAATAAATAAATAAATAATCCTTAAGTAATGTAGGTAAATCCACAATCTCTGTATTTGTAATAAACAAATCCATCATTAAGATGTTCGTAACTTCAAACCATTGCTTCTGGATAAAATCTATATTGCTTTCTCAAAGAAATATGCACAGATCAAGTACCATTTACAAACGAAAACGATGATTAAAATGATTTTGATTTAAGCGAATTGTATCCTGACAAGACGAATAAAAATAAGAAATACAATTTTTGTACAACATTTTAATTTTCTCTGACACTTTTTTCCTATGTGTTGCATAAAATATTAAACGCATTTTGTGTCTTAAGATAATTCATTTAAATTCAAGTCAAAGTCAATAAATTCAAGACTCTTGACAAGACGAATGAAATAACATACAGTTTCGTGCAGACTACACTTTTATTTGTTAGCTTATCTCTCTTTCTTTCAATAGTGGAAATTTAAATATGAGATTCTGGAAACGAGATCTAAATTTAGCGGGAACGGTCGGGTCGGGAAGAAAATGATTCTAAGCGGACAGCGGGTGAACAAAGAGTTAATACAATAGCGGGGAGCGGGTGGGTGCGGAACAGAACCTTCCGGGAGCGGAATTGTTATAAAAAAAATAGTCCCGCGCAGACCTCTACTATTTTGCCCAGAAGCAAATGTTTGGAGTTTAAATGCCTCTCATTCTCTCATTCTGACGGCACCCATTCACTGCAGAGGATCCATTGGTGAGCAAGTGATGTAACGCTACATTTTTACAAATCTGATCCAATAAGGAAACAAACTCATCTACATCTTGGATGGCCTAAGGGTGATTACATTTTCAGCAAAAAATCATATTTGGGTGAACTATTCCTTTAATGATTTTGTATAACTGTTAATTTTTTTGAAATTCAACTCAAAATCGTTTTAGAGGGAGACTGGGGCTAGTTGTCACACTTTTAACTATTGAGTTAGTATTCTATAAATCTTATTAAAGCAAATGTAATTAATAATGAATGACAACATTTGGATATTACAGAGATGGCAGTTTGATTTTGAGAATAAAAATAAATGTTTGTTATTTTTCTGATCATGTCTTTACGTTAACCTTGAATATTTTATTCATGTTCTTTTTTTTTAGGATGAGGATATATTACACAACATGTGCATGCTGGCATCTGGCAATAAGTTTGACTAGCTAGCTTGACTAGTTGTAGTGACAGATAATTGCTCCAAAATACTGTAACGTTTGAGATGTATAATTTTTTATATCAACAACAAAAGACAACAAAAAACATTTTCTCTTCTTCAAATTGTTTTGCTATTCTAAATGCACCACTATATTAGTTTAAATCAAACACTTTTTTTCTTCTTCTTCTTCTTCTTCTTCTTTGTCTTTGTCTTCTTCTTCTTCTTCTTCTTCTTCTTCTTCTTCTTCCTGCAGAACAGACTTGTAGCTAATTTTTCAGCTGATAACTACTACACTAAAAGTATTGTATAGTCATATGTGATATTTAAATACCTATTCAAATTAGCATCCAGCAACTAATTTAGACTCTATTTGCCCTCTCTATAGTTGAAAATAAGCAAGCAAACTCCCAGCTGACTTTGTGTGCTTTTTAAATGTAGTTCATTGAGTTTTCCCAAGAAGTGAGATAAGATGGACACATGCATGGCTCTTTGATCTTTCTCTATTTTTAAATGTATACTTCTTCTTCTTCTTCTTCTTCTTCTTCTTCTTCTTCTTCCTGCAGAACAGACTTGTAGCTAATTTTTCAGCTGAGAACTACTACACTAACAGTATTGTATAGTCATATGTGATATTTAAATACCTATTCAAATTAGCATCCAGCAACTAATTTAGACTCTATTTGCCCTCTCTATAGTTGAAAATAAGCAAGCAAACTCCCAGCTGACTTTGTGTGCTTTTTAAATGTAGTTCATTGAGTTTTCCCAAGAAGTGAGATAAGATGGACACATGCATGGCTCTTTGATCTTTCTCTATTTTTAAATGTATAACTAATTAGCTGCTGTCTGCTCTCTCTGCTTATGTTCATTAGAGCCTTAATTTGCTTTTTAGATGGTAATGGGGTGAAGTCTTTCCATCTGATTACAAGTGTGTTTTGCCCTCATCTTGATGCTGGATAACATTGCACGCGCTAGCGCTGAGCTAACCAGGCACAGCTTGTTTTACTTTATCTCGCTTCTTGATGATTAACGTCCCTTTGTCGAGCCAAATTAGTTGCTTTTTTCCTCCAAGAAAGGGATTTAATGTCAAATATGAATGTGTAATATTAACACAGTATATTAGCCATCCTGCAATGTCATTAACGGTTAAGAGCCGTTGATTAAGGCAGAGACTGATTGCCGTATTTAGCGTGTTCAATTATCCTTTCAGGAACCTATCTTTAACCCACCCACACTAATCAAAAGCTCTGAGCTGGCATCAGCAAACAAGAACCAAAAACGTTTGGCAACTGTTTTGCTTGACGTCCGCCTTGTCTTTGAAGTTTATGAATTATGAAACACAATTCACGCTCTGTGGGTGTTGTGGTGTGCATGTGTGCTTGTGTCTGCACGGTGGAAATGAGCGTGTGTTGGTGTATGTTTTCCTCAAATTAATACTCTGGCCTCAGTCGACAAACTCAATCAGGTTTACAGCACCTAAGTGGGCAAGGAGCTAATAGAGGTCGGCTGCTACATATGGAACAGGGAAGAACACGTTCACAACCACACGACGTAAAGAACAAGCACCTCTCAAGACACCTCCACTTCCACTCAAACACACACATGCTCCCAAATGCTAGAATAATTCATGCTGAATGGGTGAAATCACTCATTTATGTGACAGATATAATAAATTAATCACATCTCTGTATTGCTACCTACTTTTGTAAACACCTTAGCATTGCAACATGAAAGCAACTGGCTTTCTGATGAAAATAATTTTGATTATCAGCGACTGGCATGCACAATTTCATAATAATTGCATATATATATATATATATATATATATATATATATGCCGCTGACAGCAAAGTCTCCAGTAATTGTATCCTTGGCTGAAACGTTCACATTGCATGATAAGTTGCAATGTGAGCCATACTTTATGTAGTTCGTTAATGTTAAACTGATACATTTAGATTTGTTTTAATAGTTTTGTGTTGTGTTTTGAGATGGTACTTCAAATTCATATTCTATGAGAATTAATAACAATAACAACTCTTGCTTCATTTCTTAAATAATATAATACAATTATTTTCAAGCTAAGAACTATAATTCTAATCATGAGGTAAGAACAGAAGTTCAGTTGTCCATTGTCAGGCTTCATTCCGCAATACTGAACATGGTCATTTATATGAAACGTTCAGTGAAGGCCTATTTAAATTAATGGTAACACTTTATTTCGATAGTCCACTTTAGACATTCTATTAACAGTAAGTAACTTTGCTACTACATGTAAACTAGAAGTTAGTAGAGTATTAGTAGACTGTCTGCTTAATATCTTATAACTCTTTCTTTGTCAACTTATTTTACTAACCCTAAACCTACCCTAACAGTCTACTCTGAGAGTTAGTAGACATGTAGTTGCAAAGTTACTTACTGTTAATAGAATGTCTAAAGTGGACTATCGAAATAAAGTGTAACCAAATTAATTACCACACCTCAGTTTGTCCCCATTTTACATATAGTGTCATGTAAGCCAGTTTATTATTGTTAAACCAATATTGTATATTGTTCAGCAAAGCAATGCAAGTATGCATACCAGTCAAGCCTGAAAAGCAATGTCAATATATTGTAAAACTCTGTATTCATATTGAGTTGTAGATGTCACCAGTATGCTGAGACAATTTGTTGACCGTGAATATTTTATATAACGAACAGCACTCCATATCAGTCCAAATGCATGCATGCTCACTGTGAATTTAAACACATGCTGTTTTCAAGATGAATATTAAAATATATCACACACACACACACAACACTGGGCCGTAGAATGTGGGGGGTGAAAATTGCTCATGCATTATACATGAAATTATCTTGAGGCCCATAGAAAAAATTAATGATGCCAATTAGAACAATTTAAGATTGTTAGACATTTCCCCCCTTCTGCTACTTTTATTAAGCATTGCAAGTTACATGTGCTGTTATGGAGACCTCTCAGATGAGTGTTTTGGGATCAGGGAAATAAACAGTTGAGTTAGAACCCATGTTCCAAAATTTAGAGCCGCTATCATCGCCAAAAGGCATACAGACTCACACAAACGCATATTTGAACAGGCATTTATGCTAAAACGACAACCAACGGTGTGATTTAACATTGTAATTAATCTATCATTTGGGATATCTTGGGATTTATTGGTAGACACTTTAATAAGCAATTTAATATTATAATTATTGTATTCATAATATATCATGATAACATACGAAATAAAATAAAAATATTGTATACTAATATAATGTAAATATAAAAATACATTTTGAGAAAAACTAAATTCTACTAACATACACCAATAGCATATATATATATATATATACAATAACATTATATAGTGTTATAGTGTTGTTGTTGTTGTTATTATTATTATTATATTGTAATTTCATGTTGTCTTTTATATTCCTATACACTGTAAACAATGATATGATCAGTATGGTAGCTTACGTTTTTACATTACATTTACTTATCAAACTCATCAAAAAATGTCGAGCAACTTTTTTTTTTAAGTGTATATGTATTTGGGATTATCCTTTTGGGTTATTTGTTATATAATGAATGGGTAGTACTTTTGATATATCTGTGTAAGTCTTCAGGAGATGTTAGCATGCAGCCCTGCAGCTGAGTTTTCTCTCATTCTGTTCAGCTCTGAGAGCACGAGCACTGATCCGGTAGAGGAAGTCTCTTCTGACACTGCTCTGTAAGGGATGTGGAGCTGCAGTTGTGTCACAGTTCTGGGTCCAGCATTGCAAACACGCTGGTCCAGGTGCTGAACTCTTTATGTAGTGTGTTATGGGTTGCTGTCCAAGGTGCTGAACTACTCAGCAGTGAATCACCACCTCAGTGTAGCTCCCAAGAGAGCAGTGCTGATTGACAACCAACAACTAAAGCATCTATGAAGCATTCCAAATGTTTTCAACATTGATGATAACAAGAAATGGATCTTGAGCAACAATTCAGCATATTAGAAAACTAATATTAGAAAATTTGACACTGAAAACATGGAGTAATGATTCTGAAAATTCAGCTTTGCATCACAGAAATAAATTACATTGTAAAATATTTTGAAATAGAAAACAGCTATGTTTAATTGTAATAACATTTCACAGTATTAATGTTTTACTGTGTTTTTGGTCAAATAAATGCAGCTTTGGTGAGCATAAGAAACTTAAAAATACAAGTTTCATTTGCATGGTTTCAACGGAAAATAGTCACATACTAGAACAGAACATGTATTTTAAAATTCCTCTATCCACTGTTTATGTGGATATAATGAGTGTAAATCATGGACGATACTGTTTGCACCAAGTGTAAAAAGCATCAGTATTTTATTTACACTGTGCAAATAGTGATAACTAATATCCACACAATATATATACGAGTCTTACTAAGTGTTATTTTGTGTCTTTGCATGTGTTTTAAACTGTAACACTTTTTAAACTTTTTTTTTCTTGCATATACAATACAGTTCCCTTTTCAAATTATGAAGCAAATTTCCATTGTACTGTATGCAGCAGAGTTGAGTGGTCTACAAACAGACCCAGTATCATCAAGCACTGTTTCTGTGTTTAATTTCTTCACAGTTTTGACTCCACAAGGACGACATTAGTTGAAAACATTTGTACAAAAACTTTATTATTATAGTGTTTGAAGTTAAGATGCATTACATGCATTTGTCAGCACAAGTTGCTCTGATGTCATTTACAGAAAGCAGGTGGAAGAGTTGAAAGCTTTGCACTGATTGAATAATTTCATGCTTTTTCAGATAGATGCAGTCGTTCTCTGCCTATCCTGAACACACACACTCAAACATCCCCTCTGACAATACTGATTGTTAAATGATTGGTGTGTCCAACCAAATATTTCCTGTGTTGAATCTGAAATGAAATTGAATTTCAGGCTCCAGTGAGATGGCAGAAGTAAAAACCCCAAATACTTTTTTTCCAGGGAAAGTGTTGCAGTCAAACGTACAGCACATTTTGGCATTGCTCACTTTTCTTAGTTTCTCTTCCTCTCATATAATTTATTTTCCCTCTTTCTGGAAGCAGTTTTATGAGTTAGATCATTAATTTACCCTATTTAAAAAGTTTCATAAAATAATAAGGAACTTTTATTCAAAATGTACATGATGACTTGCTTTGTGTCTTTTTTAACTTTTAATATTATATAAAAACATGCTTATGAAGCCACTTCTGTGTTTTGCATCACTGAAATGTACTTATTTATAATATATTACGCAAACATATTCTAATTGTAATTATTGTTACGGGGCTGACGAGACGTGCGGATCCAAGTGCAAAACTTTATTAATAGACATGGTAGAGACAGGCAAGGGTCAGATAATGGCAACATGTATGTAGGAGGCAAGACACAAGAATATATCCTAGGGCTAGCGTGGGTCTACGATCGGCGAACAGGATCAATAGGGCGAGACCAGAGGGATAAGTCCAGGTACAAGGCAAGGTACAGGCAGGGCAAACAGTATCAGAATAGGGCAAGACGAGAGGGGGAATCCGAGATACACAGGCGAATATAAGGACACGAGGAAACAGACAAGACTAAGTTAAGGCTATGAAAAGTAAACAGGCTCCGTAGAGTAGCTATCGCTAAGAGAGTGATAAATGCTATAAAATACTCGGCAGCTTGACGGGGATCAGAGTGAGTGTTATATAGGGAAGGTGTGATTGATGACAGCTGTGTGCAATCAGTGCTGTGTGCAATCAGTGCAATGGATGATGGGAACTGTAGTCCGGGTGAAGTGCAACAGTGGTGTGGTGCAAGAGTCCATAGTAGTGGAAGGGTGACCTCTGGTGGCAAGCAGACGGAAGTTCATGGACCGGATTCGTGACAATTATACTATCTATTTTTTTCAGTCATTTTTCAGATGTAAATGGATTTTAGTCTTGTTTAACTTGAATGTAAATTATATTAATGTCTAAATTACTTTATTAAGGGTGTTCAATAAAAATACAACTTAAAAGACAATCTGTAACAATGGCTTTGAGTGTGAATATAGCTTTATTGTAATATTTTAGAACATGTAAAATGTCAATACGTGAGTGGGGACTGTGTCCTGTTGTGATCATCCTATGTGAAATCGTTCAATGAAATTGATTGAAATCTGTGGAAATGATTTATAGCCGTTTGGACTGAGTAATGTTTAAATGTGTGTTATATGTTTTATTGTTTCCCTTTGCACTCTAAGTATTGGTGTTTCAATTAATTTCACTCTCCTCATTTTCCTCCCTGAGTCTGTGTTACATGACCCGTCAGTTTTCTACTTAAGCCTGAAGAATTTAATCCATGTGGCGTGACTCTACAGCCACAGATCTCCCCCGAGCTTAAGCTCCAAGAAACTCGAAACATGTTTACTTGGGTAACTTTAAATAACCTTCAAGCGTTGTCTTATTAAGATCTATGTTTAATTCGGCAGGTGGACGGATTAACATGATGCTTCTGCGCTAAGCGCTTTAAAAAGTGTGTTTGCAGAGAGTATGACTTCACAAGTGACTTTGAATGCAGTACATGGACTTATTTGTCTCCATCTGACTTCACTGATCTCATATTAACACACACTTGTAAGTAAATGTCACTCCTGGCTATGCTCAGCTCATTTTGGATGATTCTATTACTTTATCCAAGACGAAATTTTAGGGATACAATTTTAATATTATTATTTACTCACCCATCATTTGAAACCATAAGGATTTCTGTCCTCTGTGAAGGTAAAAATTTTATATTTTCAACAAAAAACATTATAAAATGATCCATTTTACATTATATAATCAAACAAAAGCCATATGAGAAGTAAGGTTTAAGTTATACATTTATTTATTTTTTATTATATGGTTTATTGGAATACCTGATTCTGATTGGTCAAGCACATCATAACAGACTGCTTATCTCGGTATTTAAAGTCGGTGCTGCTTTCAGTCTCTCGAGTCGTTTCACGCTGCAAACTCGCTCTCTCTTTTCTTTCTAATGCAACTGCCACCATGTAGTGTCTCAGTTACTGATTCTATTAAAAACTAAATCAGAGAACTTGAATATTAATAGCACTGTGATATTGTCTTGTTGCCAGGTCGATGGTTCTGTCCATTTAATGGATTGTAAGATAATAAACAGGTATGATTTTAAAGCAGTTTAAAGTCAAATCAGTATTTCATGTACACATAAATAATTTGGTAAGGGAAGACTGTCCCATTACTTCAAGTTCAAATTTGTTCAGAAGACACCAGCAAGGGACTGCTTTTCTTTAAAGGAGGCTTTAAGTGTATTACAAGACAAGTGAGCTAATAAATTATTTTAACTCAAATATTTTGTGTGTATTTATATATTTATGTTGCAAGTGGGAATGTACCAATCATGATAATGTCCATCCATACGGTTATTGCCAAATAAACCTCTTCGGAGTGAAGCAAAACCCTTTCGCTTAGAGTGAACATTACATAATATGATGTATATTATTTAATAAGTAATGTAAATATAATAAAGTGTTGGTGTTGAAGCCTTTTCCATGCTTCGCATCATTCACAAACGGAGAACGAGCTAAGGTGAGAATGTCACAAGAGCAATATTTTGGTGGAGCATGATAAAAGTCCCAAATGAGACTGTCCTAATTTATAGATGAGTGTTTCATGAAATGCATAATATCATGTTTCAATGAAAAAAAATAAAAAATAACTCAATCTGAAAGGATTTTCATAAATATTCCATGATATGTGAGGTCACTCTTGCTTATTTAAAAACTCATAAAACATTCTGACGTGAGATATTAATTGACAGTAAAGCCCCATTTCCCATGTTCAAATGTGCCACTTACCATTATAGGTTATATCTTCAGCCGTGAGTACAGAGAGGGAAAACACTTTGTCACAGATGAGATAAGCTCCTTTTAGGTTTAATGCTATGCCACTGAAAAAAAGAAAAAAGGCCCACTAATTGATAAATGGGAGCAGAGCCGCAGGAAGTAGGCTACTCGTGGCCACAGGCTGAAATAGACCGGGATGAAGCTCTTTCATCGTGAAATATTAATAGGCCTATTTCTCCCCTGACCCCCATTTTGCTGTATGGCAGACACTGAAAACCACAAAGAGCCATCACCGTGGCATAAGCCATCGCAGAGATGAGACGCTTTCACATTTGGCCGTTAACAAAAAACCCTGCGTTGTCTGAGCTCATCAGTTGTCTAAAGTGTCTCTTACTTCAACGTTAGAGTGGCCGTATTAAATAAATGGCTATCAATATTGCATGAACGTTCTAATTTAGAGGTTTTGGAGGAATGATTCTTCATATTCTTTTTATATATAAATCATAGTGCCTCCGGGGCAGGGGCCTTGATTCGGGAGCACTGGGGGTCAGTTTGCTAGCGAGGTGGGTTTGATTATTTTATCTCCCTTCATATCTCCGTAAAATACCCCAGGGCCATCATCATCTGTAGTTTTGTAATCTTTATTTAATCTGACGAAACCATGCTCCGGAGTGGGCCGGTCAATGCCACATGAAGTTCAGCTGCGTCTAAAAACCATAAACAACTTTGTCTAATAAACAAAGTGCCATCCCAGAGTAATTCAATTATATATTCTAAGAGAGACCCAGCTGGTAAACAAGAAACAAAATCATAAAAACACAAGAAGCTACTTTTTAAAAGCGTCCGAGAGTCCAGAGATTGGATGAGGTCAAAATGAGCGCTTTGTATTTGAGCGTTAGGGACGGCGAGGGAACGATGTGGAGGATGTTTTATTCAACTGAGACTATGATTAATTGAACAAATGCTTATTTTGAAATGGCAAACTCCATCTAGAGTGACTTCATTTTCAGTTTAACGGTTGTGACGTTCTCCATGATAAGAATACATTAACGCAAACAATCAGAATAAAACACTCTGAAGGAAATGACAAAAGATAAATGGCAGCAGCTGTAAGGAGTGAGAAGAACAATGAATTCAACATGCCTGTATTCATTACTACGGCCACACTAAACAAACAATGACAATGGCACAGTGAGACGCACTGTGTATATACAGTTAATTTTTATATTCTTTTATATAGCCTATATAAGATCCTTAAGAAACAATTATATTATGTTGATATGGTGTTCAATTAATGATGACTCTTAGTATTATCAGTGTTTTTTTTATAGGAAATCATTATAAATCATAATTAATAATACAAATCATAATTCATTAATTAAACATGTGAATTAATTGTTTGATTAATTCATAGTTCAATAAACAACATTTATTTAAAATAGAAATTGTACATTTTGTAAAATTGCAAATGTCTTTACTGTCATATTTAATAATTGTAATGTGCTCTAGCTGAGTGTTTTTTTTTTTTAATCTTACCCAAACTTTTGAATGGTACTGTATAACAGTGCCCATTCAAATAAATAAATAAATAAAATAAAAAGCAGCAGCATTAATAATAATAATAAAATATTTCTTGAGCAACAAATCAGCACATTATAATGATTTCTGACACTGAAGACTGGAGTAATGATTCTGAAAATCCAGCTTTGAATCACAGGAATAAATTACATTTTAAAATATATTACAATAAAAAAAACTGTTATTTTTAAATTGTAATCATATTTCACATTATTGCTGCTTTTACTGTATTTTGATTAAATAAACACAACCTTGATTAGCATGAGACAATAACAAAATCGTAATTATTCCAAACTAACTAACCAACTAACTAACTAACTAAATATAAATAAATAAATCAATAAAAACTCAGCAGTCTAATTAAGTTTAAAGAAGGAAAATACAGCATCACTTTGTATTAATTAGAGGTCTCAGCACCAAAAGTGATCAACCCCTATAGTTTTTTCTTTCTTTCTTTCTTTCTTTCTTTCTTTCTTTCTTTCTGTCTTTCTTTCTTTCTTTCTCTCTTTCTTTCTTTCTCTCTTTCTTTCTTTCTTTCTTTCTTTCTTTCTTTCTTTCTTTCTTTCTTTCTTTCTTTCTTTCTTTCTCTGCCCTAAAGCTGTTTGCTTGTCAGAGACAGTAAATCACAGAGACCCCAAACAAAGTAGAATTATTTCAAAGCCCACCCTCCACTCAGACGTATGTGTGCACATCCAGTTGACACTATGTGGCGCCATAATAATCATTCCTTTCCTTTATATTTTAGATGTGAGTGCACTTAATGAACAGCAGGCTCTTCATTATTCAGTAATCATCATTTAACCACAGCCTAGGTCTTTGACATAATAAACATCTTATATCAATTACTTAACCCATATATTTTCCTTCATCTGCTAGCAGTGCAGTCAGTGTATCAGCTGAAGACGTCTCTCGAGGTGTCCCATGGCTCCTCCACTTGCCCTGTCTCACCCACAGGCCTGAGAACAGCTGTTCATGATGATACTTGAGCTATGGCAGAAGCTCCACTGTTAGAGCACAGCTCCCTTTCTCTGGTTCAGCCAGGACTGAGATTATTGCAGACGGCTGCGACGGCTAACTACACTATCATTCCCCTGCAGCTGCTGCCTATCTGTCCAAACCAACCCAACCAACTGCAGCCCCGTGGGGAGGAACAGTTGCTCCTTTTTCAACTCCTGTCTCTTGTTTTTCTCCAACCTCTGGAATTCAGTTTACAGCATAGAGAAATAAGCAAACGATGATCAAGCAAAATGGTTTACCATATTAAATAATTGCTCTGAAAGTACCTGTCACGAATCCGGTCCATGAACTTTCCTTTTCATTGACTCTCGCACCACACAAACTGTTGCATAGCACCCCGGACTACATTTCCCATCATGCATTGCACGCTCTGCGAATGGATCCGCAAGTCTCACGTCTCGTCAGCCCCGTAACAGTACCTAACACTAACCAATCAGCTCTAAACTTGTAAAATGAAAATGTCAATGTCAAATGTTTCTTGCACATCAAATCAGCATATTGCAATGATTTCTGAAGGATCGTGTGACACTGAAGATTGGAGTAATGATGCTGAAAATTCAGCTTTGCATCACATGATTAAATTACATTATAAAATATATTAAAATTGAAAACAGCTATTTTAAGTTGTAATAATATTCCACACTTAATACTTAATTACTTATTGCTGTATTTTTGATCAAACAAATGCAGCCTTGGTGAGCAAATAAATTACTATATATACAGTATAAAAACAGGGTAACACTTTACTTGAAGGGGTGTGCATAAGACTGACATGACACCTTCATAATCATAACATGACACAT
>NW_015505769.1:1038461-1039802 GCF_001515645.1 Sinocyclocheilus grahami | reverse complement strand
AGAATAATGAACTGTCATGATCCATTGACAGACAAAGGAATTTCGATTGTGATGGTAAAAGCCAATCGGCTTTACTTGATTAATGCCATTCATTAGATCGGTGTCTTGATTACCTCAGAGATCCCAGGTCTTCTCCATCATGTGGAAATCGATGCATGGAGGAGCTAATGACATAGTAAAACTGAGTTCTGTCCCTCCCGCTCTCTAGATATAAAAAAGCTTTACTTCCATGATAAACAAGGTTTTTACATTGGAAAAGCATTAATAAATAGCGCTCTGTCTGCAGCCTTTCGGGAATCTGCAGAGCTGAAATATCCCTATTGGCAATTAATAACAGCATATGATTGATAGATAAATTATGTAATTGTTCTGCATGGACGTATACCGATTTCTCCGCATGTTCGTGGGTTTTCTCCAGGTGCTTTGTCACACAGCCGTGTGTTTGTGTCTTCAAGGAGAGCTAATGTGGTTTGGGAGAGAGGACTGAATTCAGGTCCAACACAATTGACTTTTGTCGCAAGACAATAGAAAAAGTGAGAAAGAGAGAGAGAGAAAGCTGAATAAACAGCTGGAGAGTAAATATGTGTGTCTGCTGGTGAATATATTATATTTACAATATGTATACAATCAATAATTCATTAATGACAAGTTGAATTATAAGAGGCGCTAATATGCCCTTAACTTTTGGCTGCTGTGAATATTTTTCAGCTTTTTTTTTTATATTGTACATTTTTTTAATACTTTGTCTTATACAAAATTCAGAGTCCAGACGAATGTAATGTAACTCTAGGTTACGACTTTCTGATTCACACGAGTCTACACCAGATCAATCCCTTCAGTTAATAATATTATAAAATATGTTATTATAAAATAACATTAATATATTTTTTTACATATCAGTTTTATTTATTTATTTTGTATTTATAACATTAAAGCAAAGTTAACTTATTTTGATGTTTTGTTGGCTATATATGCTGTTTTTGGTTACACTTTACTTGAAGGGGTGTGCATAAGACTGACATGACACCTTCATAATCATGACATGACACATGTCATGAATATGAAGGAGGTTTTATGCATGTTTATGACAACTGTCATTAAGTGTCATTCGCACAGTTATGTAATTTTTAATGCAAATATGACATGATTTGACCTAACCCTACCCCTACCCTTACCCCTAACCATAGACCAGCGGTGGCGAACTCCGGTCCTGGAGAGCCGCAGCCCTGCAGAGTTCAGCTCTAACCCGAATTAAAACTCACCAGCCTGTAGCTTCCTAATAACCGTTCAGACCTTGATTAGCTTTTACAGGTGTGTTTGATTAGGGTTGAAGCAAAACTC
>NW_015505769.1:1033763-1038310 GCF_001515645.1 Sinocyclocheilus grahami | reverse complement strand
CATATTCATGACATGTGTCATGTCATGATTATGTAGGTGTCATGTCAGTCTCATGCACACCCCTTCAAGTAAAGTGTAACCAAAAACAGCATATATAGCCAACAAAACATCAAAATAAGTTAACTTTGCTTTAATGTTATAAATACAAAATAAATAAATAAATAAAACTGATATGTAAAAAAAGATATTAATGTTATTTTATAATAACATATTTTATAATATTATTAACTGAAGGGATTGATCTGGTGTAGACTCGTGTGAATCAGAAAGTCGTAACCTAGAGTTACATTACATTCGTCTGGACTCTGAATTTTGTATAAGACAAAGTATTAAAAAAATGTACAATATAAAAAAAAAAGCTGAAAAATATTCACAGCAGCCAAAAGTTAAGGGCATATTAGCGCCTCTTATAATTCAACTTGTCATTAATGAATTATTGATTGTATACATATTGTAAATATAATATATTCACCAGCAGACACACATATTTACTCTCCAGCTGTTTATTCAGCTTTCTCTCTCTCTCTTTCTCACTTTTTCTATTGTCTTGCGACAAAAGTCAATTGTGTTGGACCTGAATTCAGTCCTCTCTCCCAAACCACATTAGCTCTCCTTGAAGACACAAACACACGGCTGTGTGACAAAGCACCTGGAGAAAACCCACGAACATGCGGAGAAATCGGTATACGTCCATGCAGAACAATTACATAATTTATCTATCAATCATATGCTGTTATTAATTGCCAATAGGGATATTTCAGCTCTGCAGATTCCCGAAAGGCTGCAGACAGAGCGCTATTTATTAATGCTTTTCCAATGTAAAAACCTTGTTTATCATGGAAGTAAAGCTTTTTTATATCTAGAGAGCGGGAGGGACAGAACTCAGTTTTACTATGTCATTAGCTCCTCCATGCATCGATTTCCACATGATGGAGAAGACCTGGGATCTCTGAGGTAATCAAGACACCGATCTAATGAATGGCATTAATCAAGTAAATCCGATTGGCTTTTACCATCACAATCGAAATTCCTTTGTCTGTCAATGGATCATGACAGTTCATTATTCTTATGTATCCAAAATTATGTTTTGTAGCATCCGGATCTCAATATTACAACACATCTCTAGGCTATTTTACAGCATCATTAATTTAAACTGAATTGTTTATCCCCAGTTCCATGAGAGATCATATTTTTACACATTAAAATATTGGAGTATAATTTTGAGGATAATGCACACTATGTATTACACAATAAATGATTACATATACAAATAATTTTGACATTTTTGGAATATTTTGAAATATATTAAAAAGGTGTCTATGAAAATGTCAATATGGGACAGTTCAACGAACAAACATTTGGAAAACATCATGTCAGAACTTGTTTCACTTATTTTGTTCTTGAATGAATCGACATTTTTGAATGACTCGGTTGAGAAAATTATTTAAATGACTTCAAAACATTTTCTTCAGAACACACTGTTGTAACGATGTTACCTGCAGACTAGATCAAATAAGGAATATAACTCATTCGAAACCACAATTTTAGAGAAAAATGAGTGTTGCGATTATTATTTGATTTTTAATTTAATGTATTTTGGTTCATATACAGATGTGTCTTCTTGACTTAAACACATGCAGTGCTAGGGGTTTAGATTACTTCCAAATTGTAGTCTATTACTGATTACAAATTACAATTTGTAACAATCTATTGGATTGCATATATTAGGTCATGTATTTTTTGATTACTTTTAGATTACTTTTGATCTAATCATATATTTAATTATTTGTTATCAACATCATGAAGTGTATTAAAGAATGAATAAACTACAAGGGGTTTGTGAGTTGATGAAAAGCTGAAAGATTTTCCAAATGTACAAATGCAATACATTTTAAGATAGAGAGAGAAAAAGAGGATCAAATTATGAATAATTTACTGTCATTGTATATATATATAATCTACAAAAAAAGAACTGTAATCTGATTATGAGCATTTTAAAATGTAATCTAGTCTAATTAGAAGTACTTCATTTTTGGAATCTAATTACGTAATCTAGATTACATGTAACTGTTTGCTACCCAGCACTGAACGCATGGTTATGAACATAGTGTTGTAGCATCTTATTTGCTATATATTCATACACCTACTTTATTTTAGCTAAACTTTGTTTAGGTACTGTGAAGTGATATATCGATGTACACTTGTTACCTGAGCTGTTTGCACTGCCCTTCCAAATGAATAAACCATATTCATCCCCTACACTATGGAATCTCACTAAAGATTACTGAATACCCAGATGTGCCATTTCATTTACATAAAACTAAAGCCAAACCGCTTGCCTAAAACTTTTACAATATTCTCTTGCTTCCTTGTAAACTCCGGTATTTCCTTTGGGAAATGCAAATCTAGTTTACCATCTAGTTAGAGCTTCTACAAGCAATTATTATCAAAACCCTGTCTTTGCTTGGACGGGATGACTTCATGGGGGCTTTATCGCCGTCTGGATGGCCTTTTTTATTGATATCTGCCTTTCCCTACAGAGAAGTTAGCCGTTATCAAATATTCATGGAATATCAACACAAAATGGGTGTTTTTGTAAAGTTGACCCATTTCCAACGTTTGCCCTCGCAGAAACTCACTTTGGAAATGCTAGAAAGGAATGGCGGCCTGCAGCAATGTTCTCATGGGCACGAGAAGGGTTTGACTGCACACATGCTGTTACAGCCATTATAAAATTGAAACACTTTATAAGCTATTTAAACTGAGGTCGGGCACTATTTGATGTTATATACATTATTAGGTGTCCTCATTCACGGTTAGTCGTGAGATGCCAAGCGTAGTGATTCTGAATACCAAAATTAATGACATACACTCTTAAAAATAAAGGTGCTTCACGATGCCATAGAAGAACCTTTTTGTCTAAATGGTTCCATAAAGAACCTTTAACATCTGAAGAACCTTTCTGTTTCACAAAAGGTTCTTTGTGGCGAAAGAAGGTTCTTCAGATTACAAAAAGTTAAGAAAGAGATGGTTCTTTGACTGAATGGTTATTTGTGGAACCAAAAATGGTTCTTCTATGGCATCGCTTGAAGAACCTTTTGAAGCACCTTTATTTTTAAGAGTGTAGAAAAACATTGCAGCAAAGAGCAACACATTATTTCCTATGTTGCTTATCATTTTCAGCATAAAATAGTATTTATCCTTTCCATATTTCATGAATGCCCTGCCAAATTTATTAAACCATGCATTTGTGACGAGTAAAGCCAAGAAAAGAGCTTTTCCATTTATAATACAGACATTTTATAGTCTTGTTGACAAAGTCGGTGCTAAAAAGAGCTACTGATTTGAGCAGTGAATTTCACTCATGAATGATCATTATTCCCTGTGTTTGTAATGCAGCAATAGCCGGCTGGGGTGAGATTAATTATTACAGTATGAAAGTCATGCAGATATGATGTATCACTCATAGTTGCTGAGGCACTGGAGACCCGACTACGGGCGCTGCGAGGTCTCAGATGTGTGGAAGTGTGGCGGGTCTTTAGCTCTAGGACTTAATGAGACAGAACGGAGGGGAGATGGGGGAGTTTGGGGTGAGAGACACTGAAAAAAGGGCAACAGATTCTGCATCATTCGTGTGCCCAATGGTCCATGCAGAAGTAATATTTGAGTGGTTATCTGTTCCAACCGATCAAAGACTAATGAAGCACAAACATGCACACATATACTGTAAAATTCAGTCCCACCAACGGGATCGTGAGACAGGAGTTATTTATCCTTTTTAGGCCAAAGATTTTCATAGTTTTTAGCTTAATGAAGAACAGATATGTGGTCAGCGTCTAAGTACCACACACTTATATTAATGGAAAGACTTCAGAAAGTGAAGATGTGGCAGCTTTGCTGGATCCAGTATTGATTGGTTTTAAATGCATCACTCTCTTAAAATGGAATGAACAAATTCTGATTTAGCAGACTACAAACTAATTGCAATATATCACCACAGCTCTAAAAGATTAGCACTTGGAATTAACTCTAAAGATGGTAGTTTCAATAAATATAATTATTAATAATAATATTTATTAATAGAGCACTTTTTATGGAAGCTTGTTTCTGCCACATACCGTATTGGCCCGAATATAAGACGACCCCCCTTTTTCCAGATGTACCTTTTGGAAAAAGGCATTAAAAACCAAATCTTGTTTTTTCTCAGTAAAATACATTTTGTCTTCAATTATTTTCATATTGCATATTTTTCCTATTTTAATTTGTGTTTTGAAAGTATGGTAAAAACTGGTAAAATGTACCAACAATCACATTTAAAAAATATACACTTTTTGATATACCATTAAAAAAATAAAAAACAGGTAGCCCATCTGAATTAGGACATTTAGGCTATCCGTTCTAATAGTAGCCTACCAAAATCTTATTAACAGTAGAAGTTAAATCTTACTGTAGTCTTCAAATCTGGGTACTGTCTTACGTTTTAAAATCACAAAGGGAGTTTGGTCCCATCAGGCTAACGTGACAGTCACGACTCATGCAGCTGTAAG
>NW_015505769.1:1015746-1026189 GCF_001515645.1 Sinocyclocheilus grahami | reverse complement strand
TCTAATAGTAGCCTACCAAAATCTTATTAACAGTAGAAGTTAAATCTTACTGTAGACTTCAAATCTGGGTACTGTCTTACGTTTTAAAATCACAAAGGGAGTTTGGTCCCATCAGGCTAACGTGACAGTCACGACTCATGCAGCTGTAAGCTTTTCTTTCTCTTTTGTTTTTACTCTCGATCTTTACAACACGCATTACATTACGTATTTCATTGCACAATTGTTTTATGCGTATTTGGTGCCACCTATTGTTGTGGGTGTATTATTGACACGTCAAAGTCTAGACCCTGAATATAAGACGACCGCGTTTTTTTTCAGATGTATTTCCAAGAAAAAAAAACATTGTCTTATATTCAGGTCAATACGGTAATAAAAAAAAATCTCACTATTTATCTCACTTTTTTTTCTCAGAATTGTGAGATACAAACTCAAATTGATTGCACATTGATATAAACTTGTAGTTCTGCCAGAAAAAAAAGTCAGAATTGTAAGATAATTGTTTATTGATTTTTGTCCTCAAAATTTATATTGAGTTTATAAATCAAATATGTGACTTTATTTCTAGCAAATATGATAAATACATTTATATTTTTCTCAGAATTGCGAGAAAAAAAAGTCTAAATTGTGAAATAAGGTGCCATTAACTCCCGTGGTGGAATTCTGACTTTCTTCTCAGAATTGCAAGATATAAAGTTTGATTGCATGATATATAAAGTTACAATTACCTTTTTTATTTGTATTCAGTGGTGGAAAGTTATGAAATTATAATTGCAAGATAGAAAAATTGCAGTCTTCAGAAATAAAGTCAGAATTGCATGAAAAAATTCAGAATTGTATTTTATTTATTTTTTTATTTTATATTTGTATTTATTTTTTTTTATTCAGTGGTGGAAATGGGCTTCCATACTCTTTCATACAACATGTTAATAATAAAAAAAAATCAATCAATCAATCAATAAAAACATTTAATATAATCAAAATGATAATAATTACAACAACATTTTCTAATAAACTTAAATTTTCTTATATGAAAGCCACACCGGAAACATAAGGTGAAAAGATTCAAAACTTTTTTTTTTCTCACTAACACCCAAGAACCATTGTAGTGACATAAAAAGTCCACTTCTGTGAAGTTAAGACATGACACATTTTCAAGATCGAAACCTCTAACACAAACCATCTGTTGATGACTCAAGACCAGATCTGTGTCTGATCTATCACAGGTCACCATTCATCAGTCTCTGGAAGTGAATATCTACAGTCTCTCACATCTAAAGGTCATCAAAAGAAGCATGTAGCAGTAGGGAAGAGGCTGAATTCGGATGTTTGTGAATTTCATTGGCACTTGAAATAATCAGGTCAAAATCTAGTAAAATTGTTCTGTGCTCACACTTGTGAGAAGCTCTGCTACATTATTCAAATATGACCTTACATTTTCCTCCCGCTCACTCTTCCTCTCTCACCGTCTTTCTGATGAACAGCCTACTTTTTCTTTTTAATTGAAGGTAGTAGAGTAGGTTCAACGTTTTCTTTCCTTTAATCAAATTGAAACACTGCCAAATTAAATACAAAAAGAGTGTTTTGTATATTGACTTTTTACTTTACATCTTTGAATATGCAAATCAGGCATCGTCTTACAAAACAAATTTGAATATTATATCAAACGTTTTAGACACCACATAAAATGTCACCTTTATTGATGTTTTAATTTGATCAGCAACTCAGTGGTTGGTAATTTTCCATAAAACTTTGTTTTTAAAGATACAAATATAAAATAGTTTCAAAAAGCCTCAATATCATTCAAGAAGAAATATCTAAAATTAGGAGCCTGTACCAGGCAGTCAGTGTCTCCTCAAAAATATTTGGAAAAGAAAATAATTAACAAAAATAATACAATATAAAGATTATAAAATATGAGCTCAAATAGTGTGTTAATCACACATTTTTAGAGAGCAATACTTTCAGAGGGATGCAACACATCAATATGTATGTATATATATATATATATATATATATATATATATATATACATTACAATATATGAGGAAAATGTCTCTTTTAAGAAGTCCTTGTACCATGTAAAGATGGTATAATCTTTTTGAATATTTTGTGTAGCTATGGTTAGATTATTTAACTCTAATTTACTTACGATTTTCAAGAATGTAATAATCATTTTAATTTTTACAGTAATTGCTTACTGTCAGAGGGAGAAAAAAAAAGACGTCTAAACACATTTTTTTACGAGTTGCACAAAAAATGAAAAGGAAGTTTTGGGGCAAAGGAGATAAATTACATTCTCACACTCCGGCGGTTGACGTGCATCTCTGGAGGTGCTCTCCAACACCAGAACCCATAAATCTAGGCCATAAAAGAGATAATCAGATGGGACAGAGGTGCTCATATCAGTGCAGGGGGAAAGATTTGATTGAAGTGCATTCGAAGGACGCTTTGCATGTACTTTGAGAGAAAAGGAGGGCACTGGACCAAGGATCAGTATATTGCCTGACCTTTGCCTGCCGTGTGCAGTGTCCCCGTGATAAAAATTTACAGTTTTCCTGGCAATAAGGTGTGTAACTCAGCAGTAATAAAGGTCAGGGACTGCTTCCTCTGTGAAAAGTGCCACAGGTCAGCTCTGCAATACTGATGAAATGACCTGTGTGTAGCGTCGCCTGTGAGCTGACTGTATCTGTTAAGCTCGCTGAGGTGTGTCTTTATCCAATAGGCTTAGAAGAGACAAACATAGACATGAGCAGATAACACAATCTGGCAGAATTTGGTTTGGATAAAATATTTGTATTGCTGTCTTATTCATAAAGGCTGAATGTACATGGAATCTCATTCATTCCTCTGCATATTAAACTGGCGTCGGTAAATATAATCTTTAAGATGTAAATAATATATATTTTGTTCTGTTTACACAAAGTTGTCTAATGGTTTCAGAAAACTTGGAATATGTAGCAGTGCTGAGGTCGTATGGACTTTGTGAGCTTTTTGGACTTTATTCATCAGGATTCAAAATTGAGTGCTATAAACCAGAATAGAGTCAGACATGTATCCATATGCAATATATTAAAAACGTACAAAAAAAAAGGAAAGTAAAAACAGAACTATTGTGAAAAAAAAATTAAAGTGAAGTGACGTGTGGCGACCCATCCTCAAAATTTGTGCTCTGCGTTTAACCCATCCGAGTGCACACACAGAGTAGTGAACACACACACCGTGAATACCACCCCGGAGCAGTGGGCAGCCATATTGCTGTGGAGCAGTTGGGGGTTCGGTGCCTTGTTCAAGGGTCTCACCTCAGTCGTGGTATTGAGGGTGGAAGAGAGTGCTGGTTATTCACTCCCCCAACCGACAATTCCTGAGACTCGAACCCGCAACCTTCAGGTTACAAGTCCAACTCTCTATATAATATCCATGATTCTAAGCAGATGCTACAGTGTTGGTCCCCATTTTGCTGCCAAAACTGCCCTGACCAATCCATGCATGGACTCCACTAGACCCCTGAAGATGTGCTGTGGTACCTGGCACCACAATGTTAGCAGAAAATCCTTTAAAGGGTTAGTTCACCCAAAAATGAAAATTAGGCTGCGTTTTACTCACCCCCGAGGCATCCTAGGTGTATATGACTTTCTTCTTTCAGACGAATCCAGTCGGAGTTATATTAAAAATTGTCTTTGATCTTTCAAGCTGTTTAATGCCACTCAGCGGGTGTTGCATTGCTTCAGTCCAAACTTAAATAAACTTCAAGGACTTAAATAAAAATCGTCCATCCATTAAAAAAAGTGTCTCACACGGCTCTGGGGGGTGAACAAAGGCCTTCTGTAGCGAATCGATGCATTTTTCTAAGAAAAATATCCATATTCAAAACGTGATAATCACTTTAATGTAGCTTTGCTGGCGCTTTCATTGACTGTTCTGCACTATGCAGCCCCATACGCAACAAACTGCGATGCACTGTGTATTCTGGCACCTTTCCATCAGAACCAGCATTAACTTCTTGAGCAATTGAATAGCTCATCTATTGGATCGAACCATATGGGCCAGACTTCGCTCCCCACGTGCATCAATGAGCCTTGGCCGCCCATGATGACCCTGTCGCCGGTTCACCACTGTTCCTTCCTTGGACCACTTTTGATAGATACTGACCACTGCAGACTGTGAACACCCCACAAGAGCTGCAGTTTTTGGAGATGCTCTGATCCAGTCGTCTAGCCATCACAATTTGGCCCTTGTCAAATCGTCACACTTGTTCATATCCGATTGGAATAATAAACTGCTCAAATCTGATTTGTGTGTCCATTGTGCTTTTTCGTTTTACTCAATAGCTGCATTGGTTTCTATGGCAATGACATTGTGTTGGTATGTCTATGCAAAAAACAACAATAAGAGCAATACAGTTTACAATACAGATGTTGTCTTACAACATGACAGCATGTTGTCGTCGCGATGGATTATAATGCGTCTTATGAGGCAACGGCAGAATGGTAGGAAGCTGCATGCGTGGCAATATTCCGTGTTGCCGTCTCCGCCGGTCTCAAAACTCAAAGAGGTGGGTAGACTAGCAGTATATTGTCATTTTCCGCTTGGCTCGCAACGACACAGCCTTGTTTCTGCAAGGACATTCAGCATGTGTTCTACAAACAACGTCTGACGTGTTTACTTTTTTACGAATCGTCACCCTTGTTCATATCCGATTGGAATAATAAACTGCTCAAATCTGATTTGTGTGTCCATTGTGCTCTTTCGTTTTACTCAATAGCTGCATTGGTTTCTATGGCAATGACAATGTGTTGGTATGTCTATGCAAAAAACAACAATAAGAGCAATACAGTTTACAATACAGATGTTGTCTTACAACATGACAGCATGTTGTCGTCGCGATGGATTATAAAAAGGGATAATAATATTGCGTCTTATGAGGCAGCGGCAGAATGGTAGGAAGCTGCATGCGTGGCAATATTCCGTGTTGCCGTCTCCGCCGGTCTCAAAACTCAAAGAGGTGGGTAGACTAGCAGTATATTGTCATTTTCCGCTTGGCTCGCAACGACACAGCCTTGTTTCTGCAAGGACATTCAGCATGTGTTCTACAAACAACGTCTGACGTGTTTACTTTTTTACGTGGCGTGAGAACGTGAAAAAACTACGCAAAATCCAATCTGAGTGGTCAGACTGAAACACATTTCCAGAAATGTTATTTGAATATGATTTCAAACCACATATGAATATGGCACGAAACAGATTTGGAAAAAAAAATTCGGATTTCATGTAGTCTGTTGTTGTTCAGACTATCTAAATATGATCGGATTTTAATCAGATTTGCACAAAAATCCGATTTGGGCAGACAGCCTTAATGAGGCTAAAGAGTTCCTATTAGGGTTCCTTATAGGCAAGCACCACTAATAACAATACTTTTTGAAGGACTAAATGAATGCTGAAAGTTTAGCAGTGCCATCACAAGAATAAATTACATTTTAAAATATATTAAAATGGAAGATGTTTATTTCAAATAATAATTATTGTTTTGTTTTTAATAAATGTAGCCTTTGTGAGCTCAAGAAGCTTCTTTAATTAGCATGCACTAATCTTACCAATCCCAAACATTTAAACTGTAGTATACAGTATATGCTGTTGCTATATACATGCTCTTGTAGTATATATATATATATATATATATATATATATGTGGATGTCCTGTATGTATTTGTATATGTATATATATGTATGGATGCATAGAAAAACATTGTAAACAGAGCAAACAGCCTGCGGTACAGCTGCGTGAATGCAGGGTAAACATGCTTCTATCTGCCAGTGTCTGTATTAGCCTCCTCTGCATTAGAAGCATGTTTGTTTTCCTCCCCCCTCCTACTCTCTCTTTCCATCTTTCAGTCTCTCGTTTCACTCGTAGCATCTCAGTTTTCCAATCTTGGCCGGTTGTTTTGGAAAAGAGCTATGATGAATGTGGCTCGGGTCGGGTTGACCTCAGAGATAACCCCTGCTTTCTCGTGGCGAAAATTCATCAGCGCCTCATGCGGAGGCCCATGGGGCCCGTGATTCAGCACTCAAGGTGAGTGTTTGTCATGAGGCTTTGGAAAGACAGGACAGGAAGAGAGGAGAAAACGAGAGCAGCTCATGCAGGTTTTATTCTGCAAAGTCCCCACTGAGTCTTTCTTTCCCCTCCAGGGACAACAGAAATCTCCCATCTGGACTTTTTCTTTTCCACTTTTCTACTCTCCTACTTTGCTTCCTTTCCTTTTCTTTTCTTTTCTTTTTTTTAATTCGGTCTTTTGTTTATTTCTGCCTGTTTTTCCTTTTTCTCTTCAAGGCCATTGTGGTCTTAATGATGTCTTAAAACCCAGATTGTTGTGTAAAAGTTCTGCTACTCACAGGGTCGTCCAACATTTAACACACCTTCAGCTTTCATCTGTAATTAAATTCACTGCTAGCATGCTTGGCCAAAGGTGTGTGGACACCCCTTCTAATTAGCAGGTTTTATATTAATGCTACACCATAAAATGACATTCTAGAAGATTATGTGCTTCCAGCCTTGTTGAAACAGTTCAAGGAAGGCTTTTTTTTATTTTGCAGCTTTATGGTACCTGTGCACAAAATGAGGTCCAAACAGATATGGTTTACTAAGTCTGGTAGTGAAGAACCTAACTGGCCTTTTTGAACTGTAAAGTCCCCTTGAAAACCTAGGTTTGTTAGCGCTGTAATAAATACATAAAAAGTTTCCCAAAGGGGGCTGTCCATTTCTGGTGCTGTTCAGTCCTTTTTTATTTCTTCAGAATGGTACAATAATTAGTAAAGTGTTTGGCTTTTGCTATGTGGAAAAACAAAACAAAACTTGGACATGATTCGAAAAAACATGGAAATTACTCTGAAAAATAAGGATTGACAATGCATTGAAAATTAATGGGAAGCACATTTTTATCTAGTGGAAATGGTTGGTACTGCGCCCAAACAAAATCTTACTGAAAGTATTATTTTTTTTTATTTATATTGACCTCAAATTTGGAACACAACTTTGAATCAAACATGTTTTGGAAAATACAGATTTCATAAGAAAAAAAAAAAAGATGCTCTGATCCAGTCGTCAAGCCATCACAATTTGGCCCTTGTCAAATCATCACACTTGTTCATATCCGATTGAATATTAAACTGCTCAAATCGGATTTGTGTGTCCATCATGCTCTTTCGTTTTACTCAATAGCTGCATTGGTTTCTATGGTAATGACATTGTGTTGGTATGTCTATGCAAAAAACAACAATAAGAGCAATACGGTTTACAATACAGATGTTGTCTTACAACATGACGGCATGTTGCCGTTGCGATGGATTATAAAAAAAATAGAAATAGTATTTTTGTGCATTAAATTATATATATTATAAATTATATTATATATATAAATATGCTCTTAAAAATTATTTTGCCAATTTGCTGGGATGAGATTTTGTAGCATCAAAACTGTTGTATGCCAGTAATATTACATGTAAACAAAGTATAAGATTGTACGAGCATGTATGAGGTTAGGATGTGCTGTTTTGGGCCCATCATAAAGTTCTTACTTATATTATGTGATTTCTCCAGGCTGTTTACAGTAAGAGCCTGATTGCAACATGTTGTGTGTCTCTGTGCAACAGATATATACATATATATATATATAATTTTATTTTATTTTTATTTTTTTTATAATAATACATTTAAACTTGTTTGGAAATTTCATTTTCAGATCTATGCTCAAAATGTCGTTAACAGGTAATAAATGGATCATAACTATCGAATAAATATAATTTATTACCATAAAATTCCCTTAAAAATACAAAATATTAAATGTGTATATGTATGTATGTATGTATGTGTATATATATATATATATAATATTTTTTGAGCAGACAGCCATTATATTTAAGGATATTAAGTATGAACAATGAAAATGATAGACTTTATCAGAGCATTTTGAGCATTTTTCCTGGCTTAAGAGTCAAAGTAAAGATATAAATGGTCATGAAAAATATGAACTAGGCCAATTGCAGTAATCTTACCAGCATATTCTTACAATTTTATCCCCACTAATACATTCCACACTCAATACCCACAATTCCACCATATCCCTGCATCAGCCTGAGATTGTACAGTCTATGAATTAACAGAGGATAGAGAATGTAGCTTAATGTCTATCAAGCATCAAAAGACATAAGAAAAAATATATAGTTCTCAATATATTTCATTATGCCATCTCTTTCTCGCTGGCTGAAATGAAATTGTCCTCGTCTAAATCAGACTGGGAGATTTGGATAAAGGTTGCTCAATTGCTGCAACAACCAAAGCCGGCAGAGAGGAGTAATATATCCTGATTGAAGTGCATTGTTGCATCAGCCGTGGCGGTTTGTGGCGGAAATGGTATTATTCGGCTGCTCATCATATTGGGGATCTATGAAGGCTTATCGGAGAGGCAAATAGCTCGTATGCAAATGGACATCTCCAGTGGAATGGCATAGGAACTGATTAAAATAATTCAAACAAATACATTTGGGAGCCGTGGCAGGCAGATGTTATGAGTGACAGGGCCTGTTGCTCTCACAAAGAACAGAGTCCCCGAGTCCTGTTTGTTGCACCAAGGTCTCATATGAGACATTAAGTGCACTTAGATGTCTCTCTGGGATGAGAAGACATTTATTTAAGGAGTGCATAAACAAGGTCTCAGGGAGTGAAATGTATTCAACTATAGCACCATTGTGTTGACTCGGAAAAGTGGACAATTATAGTCATCAAAATGTTCAACAAGATGTGCTCATCTTTATTTATGAATATAAACAGGTGCATTCTGTTGGGAACAACAACAAATACGTTTATTGAGGGAAGATGTAACAACGCTAATAATGTCTCAAAGCTGACGTATTCCTTTAATATTTTGTAATTAATGCAATAATTCATGTAATGTCTTTATTTTGTATTTGCTTTTTCTTCTTTTAACATGTCCTCTCCTCTCTGTGTGTTTGTCTCTCACACTCATGTTGTTATTTTAATCTTTGTAATTGTTTCTTGCAGGTTATGTGAGGTTTGTGTGCAGGATGAAAGGCATAGGGTTTGGTCAATCTCTTTCTTTATTTCTGACAAACAGATAGATAGATAGGGTTGGGGTCTCTGGAGAGCACTTCCTTTACTCGGTCCTAACTGTGCAGTGTCTTGGTATAAGCACGCTGACTGCATGCAGTGTATTGTAGTAACTTCAGTGGTTCACAAACGGTACTGCGAGCATCATGGAGCGACAGCAGGGACACAGTGTGGTATGGATCAGCAGCTCTGAGCACTGCTGCGCACTCTAGCTTTGATAGCAGCTGCGCCCGTGCTGTTTCCCCTCTCTTACCGAAGACATTGTGAAGAAAAGAAAAGCAGAAGGGAAGCTGTCCACTGTATGTCTCTTTGTTATTGTGCCACAAGAAGTTATGTTTACTCAGAAAATGTCACAAACACGCGGGATGTGCTGAACCTCTGGTAACCCGGCACTTCAGAACAACAGCCTAGGAGTGAACAAATCAAAGACCTAGTACCGTTTCCCAGTGCTAAAAACACTTTTTTGGGAAATCATGTAGTTTAAAACCACAACATTTTTTTTTTTTTTTTTTTTTTTTAAATTTAAATAAATTCGATAGAGACAATGACTTTCAAATACTTGCTTGATGATTGTCTTTGCTCAGATAAGTTGTCTGCTTGTATGGATATTCACTGCCTCAAATGACAAGAATTTAAATAGAGAATTTTTTCCTCATTAGCTTTGCTCCGTTGCATCGGAATAGATGTCATTCCACCTGGTTCAAACCGCACTTTTGATGGATGGGCTTGTGCGATAAAGAATTAGTTTTAGGGCACCTTAGAGCATTTACACAAAGCCAGGATAAGAAAATATAATTTATATCTCCTCGTAGGGGGGAGGAGAGTCAGTAAATTTGACAGGTGAAGCGTGTCAATTTACCTTGATTATACGCCCACTTCAATTCACAGGTGAACTTGAAATTTGTCTTTTTTCACCGTTCATGTGAAGAAAGGAGGAACCGTGGAGCTGAAGATTGTCACGACTCTGACAATAAAACGTTAAAAAAGCTATCCTGCTGTCATGAGGGAGAATACATGACAGCCAGGCCTTAATACGTTTAGCTGATATTAAATTATTCAAGAAGCACTGTCAACACTTCCAACCTACTTTTCACCCACTATCCACGGATACATGCTGGGAAGTTAATGGATCCCATTTTTGAGTCTTGGGTGCCTTGTCCCTTGAAAAAGGGCTTTGTATTGGGAGCTTTAAATTATTTTTTAACTGACGTTTCCAGACTTAGGTGATATACACACACACACACACATATATATATATATATATATATATATATATATATATATATATATATATATATATATATATATATATATATATATATATA